>NW_026614628.1:0-155171 GCF_030052815.1 Hevea brasiliensis | reverse complement strand
AAACAAATTTTGCATGAATAGATTCCTCCAATTTCAGCAGCTTTAGTGTACATTAGGGTTTCATTGATTAGATTGAATTATAGTTGTACATGGCTACCATTGAACATAAATTTGATGCTTTGATTCATTGATTGCATGTATATGGAGAATTAAAATTGCTGGAGTTAGGGTTTGGGCAACAAATTTATGATTTTGCTCATATATTGGTGAAATGAAATTCTAATTGTCAATTAGTGATCATTTGGTTGTGTTTGAGTAGGAAATGAAGTGAATTGTGCCATGGGAATTGAGGTTAGAGGTGCTGCCTTGAGTGACCTGCAAGGCTAGGTGTGAGTCTAGCAAGGTTGGACAGCTTTAACTTGAGTTGTGTAGGTTCAATTGGTGCAAGGCCAATTGGACATGAAATTAGACACATAATGGCACAACTTTGATGAAGGAACCCTATCCAGAAAACAAACTTAGGATGCCCTTAAAATTGACCAAATCTAGGTAACACACATTCTGCCTAGGCAAAATGACCAAATAAACAGTGTTCATTTATTTGGTCATAACTCATTGTAGAAAGGTCCAATTGACCTGAAATTTATATCAATGAAAAGCTTAGATAATTTAGAACAACTTTTATGTTGAACACAAACTCTAATTCTGGACTTAACCAAATGAAATTATTAGCCAAAGTTGAGTTACCAAATCTGAAAACACATAAAAGAACAACTTTCATGAAGACAATATTGCCAAATTCCTACTGTACAATTGACCAATGGAACAGTAAACCAAGTACTTGAAATCTAAAAATTTTAAATAACCAACCCTAAGCTTTGAAATGGAATTGGCAACCAATGTCAACAACTTTAGAATGCAAAATGTGGTATGTTGGTGATATTAGAACCAATATACCTATTGTCTATAAAAAAGTCAATATTTTAGTTGACTAATGAAATGAATAGTAGCCATAAAATTTTAGTTTCAAATAATTAAATAATTTAAAAAGTGTAATTGCCCTAGTAAGCCTAGTATGATTGGTTTGGATAGGTTGGCATGCCAATAGGGTTTTGTTAGCAATACTGCACATGGCATCGTGTCATTCTGTGATTCATGGCTTAAATGGCCATTTTGTGATTTTATGACTTTTAGCCATTCTGACATCATTGTGATACTTGGCCTTATGCTTAATATTTATTACAGCTTATTAGCTATTCTGTTGCACACCAGGAGACACTTTGTGACCAATGGTGTGACGGCCCAAGGTACTTGGTACCCAGTGCTAGTTTACCCATTATCCAGTCCAGTCAACTGGTATAGGTTACTTGGGCAACCAAAAAAAAATATTGAAAAATTTTAATCAATTATTGACCAAATAAATAATGTTACAAATAATTATAAAAAAAAATTGTCTGTATGAGAAATTAATAGATACACTGCATGTTTATTTCTTTTAAGCTCTTTTTGTTTTATTATTGACACCACTAAGCAGTATTACTTAGCGTGTTACTTTTTGCCACACGTAGGTTTTGGAGAGACTGACAAGGAGCCTAGCAGACCACAGACTGGGTGAGGCCTATTCACATATCTGTATAGTGTCCGTGTCACCTCACAGGGCTACAGTGCATTGGTAGGACACTAGGTCCCATTTTGGTATTTTATACTGTTTGTACTGTTTGTAATTAAACTTTTATTTTCTCATGTATAAATTGAAACTTACGTAATATAATTTGGTATGAATGTCAGTATTTGTAAATTTGTGTTTATAAATGAAATGTACATGATTATGATGTTATATGAATGAATGACAAATGGAAGAATTTTTGAGAATTGATGAAAAAAATTAGGAGCTGTGGAATAGAATGACTATTGGAAGTGTTTTTCACAGGTTCTGGAGAACTATTTTCTCCATTTTTAGCTGGTACTCTGTCGGATTTTTTATGGGTGTCGAATCTACCAGAAATTAAATTAACTGAAATCACCAATTATGAAATATTTTCTACAGTAAGTGGTAAATCCAGGTCGAACCCTAGAGACTGAATTATTAAAATTTGTGCACTTGTGTAATGAAAAAAAAAAACAAAGGTTGGGGAGGGGGGGGTTAATCCAAAGAAGAAATCAAAAATTCAAAATTAAGATCTAAAAATAAGAAACTCTCCAATTAAACAAACTTCAATCTAAGGTAATTCGCATTCCAATGCATTGATTTGATCATACACAAAAGAAATACAATTATATCTTATTGAATACTTAACGTAGATTTACCAAACAGTGAGGTAAACTCCGAACTTCCCTATACTCATCAATTCGAGCCAGCACTCTTATTGACTCTAATTATTAATTGAGTTGGTATTAAGCAATCCTCATTAAATTAATAATTGCTTTAAGAAAAGGAAGTAGTTAAGCTGAATAATAATTTATGAAGCACATTTCATTTAATCCACCCTATTGTTTCCTTAGGTTATTATCGAAAACTTGGATCATAATTAATAAGACCTAATTGCTACTCATGTTCAATCTTACACAACAGTTACGGATTATGAAGATGAACTAGCAATTAATCAAATCAAAAAATTAACTAATAGGCCTTTTTAGCAAATCATTCAATAGATCAAAAATAATTAAAAAAGAAAACAATAGATATTCAAAAAGTCATAAATTAAATTAAGAACCTGGTCTCACAAATCACACATAAGAACTTGAATTCCTTGAACTGAATTAAAAACTTAGCCACTCATGTTCATGGCTTACAGAAAAATAAAGAAAGGTAAAGAAGAAATCTAAAAAAAGAATGGAGAACGAAGGTCTTCTATGGAGAATGAAATTCTGAATTGGGTGGCTCTTAGCTGCTATCCAAAGACGTATTTATAATAAAAAACCTAATCCCAAAGATAGGAACTAAACTAGGAAAAGTTTTGAAATTCAAAAGACAGATTTTCAGCCTGCATTCACGTCTCTAGAATCAAGGCCCATTTTTAGCAACTTTCTTTCCTATTCTGCCTCTATCCTCTTCAGGAAAGTTGTAGCCCTATTTCTTAGCTTTCTAACGGGTACTCATTTGCCCAAATCCGAGGTCTACAGCCCAAGTTATGGCCTAAAAACTAGGACTGGTTCAGACAGACAGTCCAGCCCATAGTGACAATTTCATTGCTGTTTTTTATAATTAAAATGGCCTCATCTCACTTCTAGCCCTTCATAGAAGTTGTAGAGGTGGCTCTTAAGGTTCAATTGGGCATGGGCTTGCTTTATTTGGACATCTAAAACTCCAGATATAAAATAAATACTGAAACTGGTCATGATATATCAAGTCTAGGCTTTGCAATATATCCATAGCTCATTTTGTCAACCTTGGAGACTGATTTGGGCTTTGGTCCCTCTTTATCTTTTGAAGTGCTTTATCATAGCTTTTCAATGGATTAAACAGCACTCAATTTGGAGACCCACAACTTTAGAAACACTTGAAAAATACAACAAATGTCAAATGCTGAAAATTTCTCCATTTAATTATTCCACAACTATCTAAAAATATGCCTAAATGATAAATATATTTTAACCAACTGAATTAAACATAAAAGCACACTAAAAACACCAAATGTGATGGAAGTAAAATAAATAAATTATACACTTATCAAATTCCCCCACACTTATTCCATGCTTGTCCTCATGCATGACTTAAACTCTCAATCAACTCCACTTAGAAGTTCCTTAACTTCACCCTATCACAACATTTTCTAACAAAAGATTAAAAGTTTGAAAGAAGAGGCAAGTAAGGTAATAACCATCATAATAAATTCCATCAACACCATACCAATATATCAACAATTTTTCAATATAAAACAAAAGGCTTGAAATCAATTAAGCTCACACAATTAAAGTTCTATAAAATTTTAATTCAATAAACACCAAAACACAAGGCTAATTTATCAAGGCACAACCATTATATCTCTTTGCAAATCTTAGGGGGGATAGAAATGCCTTATATATATATATATATATATATATATATATATATATATATATATATATATATAATTGAAATTGGTACTTCTCTCTTGTCACAGTTACTTTTTTTTTTTTTTATTTCAACCGTCACCTTCAGAAAAGTACCTTGCTCATATCCTAGCTAGCTTTTGGCCTGAGAATCGACATGGGGTTCATGAAGACCCCTGGTTAGTTTGCTTAACTAAAATAGCAGAGCAATTTTCAAGTTCAACCTTTTATTTCCCTCAATTTATGCATCTACATATTATAAAGTGCCCTGATAGATTAACAAAGTTCTGAAATATGCATGACACTAGTTTAAAGCATACATAACTAATCATTTCACCATTAAATGAAGCCTAAATGATTTATGCAGGAAAAAAATTGCTCTATGGTATGGAGAAGAGGGAAAAATCCATCATTAAAATTACTATTACCTTGCCTAAAATTTCAAAAATTCAATCTAAAATAGAAATGTCATTTCAAGGACAAAGCACTTCTCTTCGATAGTTAATATAGAATCATAAATCAAGCTTATGAGAACAAATTTTATTTTTTTCATTTTTTATTTATTTTTTATTTTTTTTATTTTTTTTAACAATTAAAAAGATTGCAACAACAAATTTTTCCTCCCCTACACTTAAAACTTACATTGTTCCCAATATAAAGCCCAAATGCAAAAGAAAAGAAGAAAGAAAAAAAATGCTAGAAAAATAAAATAAAATAAGGGAAAGAAAACAAATCTGGTTGTGGCTAACAAGCCACCCATGGGTTGCCTCCCAAGAAGCGCTTTTGTTTATTATTGTTAGCTCGACATGGCAAAGCTCCTTAATTCACATAAATTGGGTTAATCAATTTGAGCTCCTCCATTGTATGCTCTTGAAACCCTTTCATAAAATGGCTTGAGTCTATAACCGTTGACCTTGACCACCTTATTAGTTCCTAAACTTTGAATTTCAACTGCACTATACAGAAACACATTAGTAACAGCAAAGGGTCCAATCCAACGAGAATGCAACTTACCAGGCATCAGCTTCAATCTAGAATTATACAATAAAACTTTATGCCCAACCACAAACTGCTTCCTTAGAATTAGTTTGTCATGGACTGCCTTGGTCTTTTCTTTATAGATCTTAAAGTTCTCATAAGTCTCAAGTCGAATTTCCTCTAATTCCTGCAATTGTAATTTTCTTTCAACACCAGCAGTATCCAAATCCAAATTACAATGTCTAATAGCCCAATAAGCCTTATGTTCTAACTCAACAGGAAGGTGACACAACTTACCAAATACCAATCTGTAGGGGGACATACCTATGGGTGTCTTATAAGCAGTCTTGTAAGCCCACAGAGCACTATCAAGTCTAAGGCTCCAATCTTTTCTATTTGGCTTCACTGTTTTGTCCAAAATAAACTTGATCTCTCTGTTAGATACCTCTGCTTGTCCACTTGTTTGAGGGTGATAAGCTGTAGATATTCTATGGAAAACACCATATCTCCTCAATAATGCCTCAACAGTTCTATTATAAAAATGTGTGCCTCGGTCACTGATTAAAGCTCTAGGAACTCCAAACTTGCTAAAATTGTTTGACTTGATAAAACCTACAACAGCTTTAAATTCATCAGTCCTGGTGGCTTTGGTTTCCACCCATTTCGAAACATAATCAACAGCAAGTAATATATAAACAAAACCAAAAGAAGAAGGAAATGGACCCACAAAATCAATACCCCACACATCAAAAATCTCACAAACAAGTATTGGATTATGAATCATCTCATTCCTACGGGTTAAACTTCCTGTTCTTTGACATTATTCATAATTTTTGCAAATCAAATATGAATCACGAAATATAGTGGGCCAGTAAAAACCACAATTTAATATTTTTCAACCTATTCTCTTGGGTCCAAAATGACCTCCACATGCATTGGCATGATAACAAGCAAGAATAGATTGAATCTCATTATCAGAAACACATCTCCTAATAATTTGATCTGAACAAAATTTTCACAAATACGGGTCATCCCACACATAATACTTAGCCTCACTTTTCAATTTCTCTTTCTTAGCTCTACTCAAATCAAAAGGCACAACCTTAGTAACTAAATAATTCACCAAATCAGCATACCAAGGGATCATACCCTACAATTTAAATAACTGCTCATCTGGAAAAAGTTCTTACAAAGGAAGTGGATCTTCTTGTGTCACTAACCTGTTCAAATAATATGCTACTAGTTTTCAGCTCCTTTCTTATCCTTGATTCGAAGATCAAATTCTTGTAGTAGAAGGATCCATCTAATCAACCTTGGTTTTGCTTCCTTCTTTGCCATGAGATACTTCAACACTGCATGATCTGAGAAGATAATTATTTTAGAACCAAGCAAATATGACCGAAATTTATCTAAAGTAAAAACTAGAGTCAAAAACTCTTTTTTAGTCGTAGAATAATTGCGCTGAGTTGAATTGAGTGTTCTGGATGCATAATAAATCACATGAAAGAGCTTCCCAACACGCTGTCCTAAAACTGCTCCCACTGCATAATTACTTGCGTCACATATAATTTCAAATGGTATTATCCAATCAGGAGCCTGGATAATAGGGGGTGAAGTCAATGCAGATTTTAATTTGTCAAAAGCCTCCTTGCACTCTTCACTGAACTCAAAAGATACATCTTTTTATAAGAGTCTAGACAAAGGCAATGCTATCTTAGAGAAATCCTTAATGAACCTGCGATAGAAACCTGCATGACCAAGAAAAGAGCATACTTCCCTCATAGTTGTGGGGTAGGGTAAGTTCACAATTAGATCAATTTTAGATTTATCCACCTCAATACCCCTATTAGAGACAACATGACCCAAAACAATCCCTTGTTCCACCATAAAATGACACTTCTCAAAATTCAAAGCAAGATTTTTCTCAATGCATCTCTCAAGAACAGAAGTTAAATGATGTCAACATGCATCAAATGAATCACCATACACAGTAAAATCATCCATGAAGACCTCAATACAAGTATCAATATAATCTGAAAATATGCTCATCATGCATCTCTAAAATGTGGCAGGTGCATTACAAAGCCCGAAGGGCATCCTTCTAAAAGGAAAAGTTCCAAAAGGGCAAGTGAAGGTAGCCTTCTCTTGATCCTCCGGTGCAATCACAATTTGATTATATCCAGAAAAGCCATCGAGAAAGTAGAAATAAGACTTACTTACTAATCGCTTAAGCATCTAATCAATGAATGGCAGTGGGAAGTGGTCCTTCCTTATTGCTGAATTCAGCTTGCGGTAGTCTATGCACATTTGCCATCCACTCTGAATCCTTGTTGGAACAAGTTCATTATCTTGATTTGCTACCACAGTGATTCTTGATTTTTTTGGCACTACTTGGACTAGACTTACCCATTTGCTATCTGAAATTGGATAAATAACTCCTGCATCCAATAGCTTTAAAAGCTCCTTCTTCATAACCTCCATCATATGTGGGTTCAATCTCCTTTGAGCTTCTCTGTAACACCCTCCCGGTAGCAACTCCGTACATTCTACTGTTCCGGTGACCGGTGTCGGTCCGGACAGCTAGAACGTCCGGAAAAATATTTAAACTAAAGTTAGGAACCATAATTAACTCAAATATTAATAAGAAAAATTTAGTAAAAATTTTAGAAATAAAATACAACCAAGTTAAGCAGGTGCCCTATCGTTTGGTAACGAGAGGATAGTTGCGGTTCTCGCAACGAGGAGCCCTAGACCCGGGGAAAAATTCATAAAATAATTTTTGGGACTCCAGAGAAGGGTCATTGAGGTTCCCATGGCATTAGAATGCCAAGAAAATACCTAGAAAAATTTTTCAATCGGTACAGACAATTTTGACCCGTTAAGCCAAACGGAGGGCATTTTGGTCATTTCGCCTTCAGAGGTGATTTTTGACCTACTTGTCCAGTTGATTAAATAATTATTATGATCTAAAATATGAATAAACATTACTAGAAATTAAATTGGAAATGAGTAGTGGAGAAAAGAAAAGAAAAATGAAATAAAAAGCAAATTATGACATATGATGATGTCATTTAATAAGCTACCACCAATCACATTTAAACAAACATTCAATTAACAAATAAAAAGAGATAAATATGGCCAAAAAAATTAAAGAAAGCAGCAGCCTTCTTCTTCCCCAAAATCAGCCGCACCATAGCCAAGGGAAAACCTCCATTTCTTTTCTTCATTCAAGCTTGAAAAGCTCTCTCACCTTAACTCAAAACCCTTAAGTCCTTTCATCAAAATTGATCACTCAACCTTGCAAAACCTTTTGGCAGCCAAGAAGAAGAAAGAAAGTGAAGTTTGAGTTGGGAAAAATCTGCCCTATTCAAGGTTAGTGCATTAGATACTTAAAACTCTTTATTTTTATGATTTGTAACTTGAATTGAGTAAGAATTGTAACTAAAATGAACAAGAATTATGTGTATATATACTATGAATTTTCGGCAGCCCTTGTGAAGGAATTATTCTGATTGTTTTGATGGACTTAGAGTGAACTATAGCTTATATTTAAAGTGTATACATATACATATACAAAGAATGAAAGAATTGAATAAGGAATTTGTGAAAACTCATATGGGAATTAGGGTTTTGAGAAGTAAAAAATTGACTTGGCTTAGGAAATTATTAGAAAACATTTTAATGGTCAAGTAGTGACCATTTTAGGTAAGTTGACCACAATTTGGACTGAAAAATAGTATAGCAAAGTGAATGTGTAGGCTGCCCTAGGACAGCAGTAGGGTGACTGAAATTTCAGTCCAGTTGGACTGCCATAACGTGGGCTGTGTTGGTCCAATTGGTGTTTGGCCAATTGGACATGAAACTAGGCTTATAATGGCACATTTTTTCTGAAGAAACCATGCCCAAAAGACCAAAGAAAGAGGACCAAAAGTTGGCCCCAATCCGGACACCCTGCAACTGATTCTGCAGAATGACCAAATGAACAGTAACTGTCCATTTGGCCATAACTCACTGTAGATTTGGTCAATTGACTTGAAATTTTTACAGCAACAAGTTAAGACATAGAAAAACAACTTTCATGAAGAAACCTATCCCAAATTATGGCCAGAACCAATTCAAAAATGCAATCATAGTTACCGTTCATGTTACTGTAGATATGGTCAATTCTGCAGATTGGCAATCCGGCCAGCTGTGGTTTTTGAGCCATATATGGAGCTACAAAACTCCAAATGGAGTGATTCAAAAAAGGAAATTCAACTAGACAAAATAAGGAACAACTTTCATGTTTGTCATTTCTTCAAATTCCCACTGCAACAGTGTTTAATGGAACAGTAAACATATGCTTCAAAAACTGAAATTTTCTGCCCTTTTGGTTTTAAGTTAGAAATGGTATCGGTGACCAATTCCAACAAGTTTTAAAGGCAAAATGTGGTATGTTGGGAGTGCCAAAACCAATGTACCTAATTTCTACCTAAAAGTCAACATATTAGTTGACCAAAGAGGTGAATAGTGACACCGAAATTTGGAATTCAAAGATTGAAGAATTTAAAAGTTTCAAATGCCCTAGTATACCTAACAAGATTGGTTTGGATAGTTTGGCATGCCAATAGGGTTCAGTTAGCAGTACTGCACATGGCAATATGCCATTCCGTGATTTTATGGCTTTTAGCCATTCTGACCTTGTATTGAGATTTGGCCTTGTGCCTGATGTATTTACAGCTTGTTAGTTGTTCTGTTGCACACTGGGAGATGCATATGTGACCAATGGTGTGACGGCCAGAGGTACTAGGTACCCAGTGCCAGTTTACCCGTTTATCCAGTCCAGTCGTCTAGTGTAGGTTACTTGGGCAACCAAATGAATAAAAGTGAACAAAGTTAATGAAATGATGGATATACCAATACCAAACAAATAAATCATACACATTCTATACATATTTATTTTCTGCTATTTTCCTTTATTATATTATTGCACCACTAAGCATTATTGCTTAGCGCGTTGCTTTTGCCACGCGTAGGTACTGGAGATACAGATCGTGAGCCCAGTAGACCGCAGACTAGGTGAGTTCATCCTGCAGCTCTGCACAGTGTCCGTGTCACCTCACTACCTGCAGTGCATTGGTAGGGCACTAGGTGTCATTTTGGCATTCTGTAATAAATTTTGATTTTCTCATATGTAATTAAACTTGTGTAATGTATATTAATGTTCATGTAAATTATGAAAATTTTATTTGTGAATGGAAAAGTAAATGTTTATTTGTGATTTATACTTGATTATCACATGTGATTGATGTTTGAGAAATGAAAAGGTTGTTGAGAACTGAAATTGAGAAATATTGTTGAGATTTTGGATATTGGAGTTTGAGATGATGGAATACAAATATTGGAAGTGTTTTTAACAGTTCAAGAAGAAGCTATTTCTCCATTTTTAGCCGGTACTCCGCCGTATTTTCTTTAAAATCTTCGGAACCTCAAATAAATAATACTTTTGATAAATGGCTAAAATAAATTATATTTCATAAATTATATTCACAAGCATGGTATAAATTAATTAAGGTATATTAGAATGTGCCGGTACACCGTGTGGCATTACTTACTCGGGTATACTGTACACGGGTAAGGGGTGTCACATTCTCTACTTGGTTTAGCCTCATCGTCCAGTAAAATCCTGTGCATGCACACTGATGGACTTATACCTTTGATGTTAGCTATTATCCATCCAATTGCTTCCTTGTGCACTCTCAAAACCCTAATCAATCTGTCTTCTTGAATCTTTGTTAAATTACTTGAGATGATAACTGGAAGTGTCTCATTATCTCCCATGTAAACATACTTAAAATGCTCAAGTAAAGGCTTGAGTTTAAGAACTGGTGCCTGCACCACAGAAGGTAATAATTTTGTGTGAGATATAGGTAAGTCGATCTTTGGTACTCCATACCTTTTTAGAACAGGAGGTAATGACTGCAATGCCATTACTGCCTCTTGAACCTCTACACTTAA
Source organism: Hevea brasiliensis (assembly GCF_030052815.1). Classification (NCBI taxonomy): domain Eukaryota; kingdom Viridiplantae; phylum Streptophyta; class Magnoliopsida; order Malpighiales; family Euphorbiaceae; genus Hevea; species Hevea brasiliensis. The sequence continues at coordinate 144,224 of NW_026614628.1, read as the reverse complement.
TGGTGGATTGGTATTGATTTCTTGAATTCCTTAACTAATCACCACTTCTAACTCATCCTCCATGCTTAACTCAAAGACATCTTGAACAATTGTATCAACAACATAAATAGAAAAGACAGAATGATCATAAGCAGGATACTTCATGGCATCAAAGATATTAAATTTTACAGTCTCTCCTTCAAACTCCATAGTTAAGGTACCATCATCCACATCAATTTTTGTCTTGGCAGTTTTTAGGAAAAGTCTTCCAAACAAAATCAAAGCTGACTTTGATGTGGGAACACTATCCTCCATGTCCAGAATGTAAAAATCTGCAGGAAAAATCAATTCTCCAACCTGCACCAACACATCCTCAACTACTCCCAATGGGTAAGCATTAGAACGATCAGCTAACTGAATAATGACACTGGTTTCTTTTAAAGGACCCAAATTTAAAGTTTGAAAAACTGAATTTGACACAACATTAATAGATGCTCCTAAATCTACCATTGCACGTTCAAATTTAGAATCACCTATTCTGCAGGGAATAGAAAATGAACCTGGATTCTTACACTTAGGGGGTAATTTTTACTGAATTAATGCCGACACATTTTCCCCCATGCTGATCTTCTCATTATTCCTCAACTTGCGCTTTGTAGTGCATAGTTCCTTAAGGAATTTATCATACTAGGGAACTTGTTTGATCACATCAAGTAAAGGTATATTCACCTCCACCTTTTTGAAAGTCTCTAAAATTTCTTTCTCTTGTTCTTCTTTCTTATTTTTAGCCAACTTGCATGGGAATGGAGGAAGAACAGAATTATTAACCTTATTCAGTTTAGGTTCAGTATTTGCCTCAACTTCAGGAACTTCAGACTCTTTTTCTCCTTACTTCTTCTTTTTTGTTGACTCCTATGGAGTCTGATTAACAACTTCTTTCCCACTTCACTGAAGGAGCAGAAGCATGAAAAACACAAGTTTATACCATTGAATTCAAAAATTTTCACCTAGGGTCACATGCATCATGCCAAATTTATTTTCACCTATTTGATTTCAATGATAAACAATATATTAAAACACTTTTAATATGTTTTTGGATCTGTATTTGTCATTCAAGATTTTAAAATTAATCAGATTAATTTTAGAACCCTAGATTAGATCAAGAACAAATACACTAACCTCTTGATGCACTGCGGTGTATTTGTGCCTTTCGGATGCGTCTTCATGACACCAGATGTTGACCCTCTAGCTTGTCCACACCAAGAACACCTATGGCAGCCCTTGAACAGCTTCTAAAGCTTTTTCTATTAATTAAAAAATCAAGTTTTGCCTTTTAAGAGATTAAAGATGTGAACAAGACAGTAGAAACAATTTCTAGTATTTTTAATTCAAGAGATTGTTTGCTAATCTCTTGGAATAGATGTGAGAAGAAGATGAAGAGAAGGGAAACCTATTGGGTGGCGGCACCAAAGAGAATGGCTGCTGGTTGTATTGTTTTCTTTTCATAACAACACTTATATAGTTAGGTCAACACATTAAACCCTTGCCACATGTCACCCTCTGATTGGTTCTAGGTTTAATTGACCCAATCACATTGTGCCAAGTGTCAAATCTATATTTAATCTTAATTTTAATCATCGTACATGATTAAAAGACATTTGGCAAGCTTATGTATAATACCATGTGTCACCATCTCATGGTGCCACATGTCACCTTGTGAAATGACCAAAATGCCCCTGTGTCTTAATTTTGAGTTCTCAATCCAAAATAATTATTTCTCTTCTTCTAATCAATTTATATCAAACATAAATTAATTAATTATTCTTTATTAGTTAATTTCTCATTAATTAAATTTATATTTAAATACTTTAAATATAAATTTAACTTATACTGTACATCCAATAACCTAGATTTGGTTTCAAGTCATGCTAGGGACTTTGTAATCTAATTGAAAATCAAACCTATTTAATTAATCAATTAAACTCTTTAATTAATTAATTAAATCATATTTAATTAGGTGGTAACTTGTGTATGTGTGTGACTTACTAGGCTCATCACTAATTGGCAATAAGACATGATATCAACTCTTAATATCATCAGAACTCTTTCTTACCATAAATGATATCTCTAAATCATTTTATGCACCTCATAGACCATGGTTAACACCTAGCATTGCATGCCATGGCTACCCAATTAGTAATAAGGTTTACCTTAAATGAACCTATAATCATATGTTACCATGCACTAGAATCTCTCTGTTACAAAATCCCAACTCAAGCTGGAGTCATGGTTTAGTCAAACTCTATTTGCTATGAATATTATATTCTCTTTTAATTTCAGTTCTTGATTAAAAAGATTTTCTCATCAGAAAATCTTTCTGAATAAATCTATCTGTCCTGGCCAGGAACTTGAAACATCAAGAACAATTAAATGAACATAGGATTTTATCTCTATTTACTTAGAGGAACAAATTCCATCTTGATCAATACCTACCTCCATATATAACTAGTAGGAGCCAACACATGCCCCTATACCCATATACAGTGCAAGTATGAAAGCACTATTAAACTCAAACCACCTATATACAAGATAACTGTGCTATCTCAGGTCTAAAGATTATATGCACTGATATGATTTATGACAATGCATTAACAATAGCAAACTCCATGTGCTTGTCATAAGTGTCACTGGTTCGGCCTACTTATCATGTATAAGTGCCTATCATGTTTGTTATATGGTATGAGACTCACCATTCTATCTTATTTATATCTCATATAAATAACTTGGAAACAAACATGAATACAATCTTTCCGGATAAGTCATGTCCTTATTATGAAGTATCCTCGATTGTGAACCTATTTATGATACTTTGTACTAGAAATACCGTCACTCATATTCTTAACAACTTAACAATAGAATTTCTAACAAAATATCAATGGACCTTTTCTATTACACATAAATATATAATGCAAATGGAAAAGTGGAAATGCCTTTTATTAATAAAAACATGTATAAGATACATACTAAATGATATGCTCTATGGCATATTACTAACAATCTCCCACTAGCACTAGAGCCATTCATTACAATATCTTAGACCCATCTTTTCAAGATATCGGTCTAGCTGAGTCTGTGACATAGGCTTAGTGAATGGATCAGCTGGATTTTCAGTTGATGCTATTTTCTGCATGGCTACATTGCCTTGTCCAACTATTTCTCTGATAATGTGGTAGCACCTTTCTATGTGTTTGGATTTCTGGTGAGACCTTGGTTCCTTAGCAGATGAGGATCGCGCTCCATTAGTGTCACGGTGCGATGGAACCGACTCAATGGAAGGAACTCTGCAAGTTCTATCACGAACTTCTTTATCCAAATACTTCCTTTGCGGCATCGATGCGCAATATACTCGACCTCTGTAGTTGAATCTATAGCCGTACTCTATTTGGAACTCTTCCAACTAACTGCACCTCCATTACAAATGAACACATATCCAGAGGTAGACTTTCTATCATCGATATCTGATTGGAAATCAGAATCAGTATAACCATCCAATTGCAAGTCTCTACCTCCATAAATCAAGAACAAATCCTTAGCTCTTCTCAAGTACTTAAGGATATTCTCGACAGCTATCCAGTGTTTCAAACCTGGATTGGATTGATACCTACTAGTCAAACTAACAGCATATGCGATATCCGGCCTAGTACACAACATTGCATACATTAAACTTTCAATAGCCGAAGCATATGGAATCCTGGCCATTTTATCTCTTTCTTCAGGTGTCTTTGGAGACATCTCTTCAGAAAGATGGATACCATGTCTCACTGGTAGCAATCCTCTCTTGGAATCAAGCATGTTAAACCTCTTTAACATATTTTCCAAGTATAGACTTTGGGATAAACCAATTATTCTTTTTGCTCTATCTCTATAGATGCGAATCCCAAGAATATAGGCTACCTCCCCTAAGTCTTTTATGGAGAATGTATTTGACAACCATACCTTTACAGTTGTCAACATACTTGTGTCATTACCCATCAACAGTATATCATCCACATATAAGATAAGAAAAGTGATAGCACTGTCACTAACCTTCTTATATACACATAGCTCATCCTCATTTTTGATAAAACCAAATGATTTAATGGCTTCATCAAAATGGATGTTCCAACTCCTCGAAGCTTGCTTCAACCCATAAATGGATCGCTTTAGCTTGCATACCTTGGAACCATCTTGGGATTCAAAACCCCTAGGTTGTTCCATGAAAATGTTTTCTTCAATGTATCCATTGAGAAAAGCTGTTTTGATATCCATCTACCAAATCTCATAATCATAGTATGCAGCTATTGCTAATAGAATCCTAATTGATTTAAGCATGGCAACAGGCGAGAAAGTCTCGTCATAGTCGATTCCTTGCCTTTGGCGAAATCCTTTCTCTACTAGCCTTGCCTTATAGGCCTCTACCTTTCCATCAGAACCAATTTTCTTCTTGAAAACCCATTTGTTCCCTATAGGTACAATACCTTCAGGTGGATCAACAAGATCCCAAACATGATTCTTATACATGGAATCAATCTCGGATTTCATAGCATCAATCCATTTTAAAGAGTCTATATCTGATATAGCTTCTTCATAGGTAAGTGGATCATCTCCATGTTCTACTTTTTCAAGAGTAGACAACTCTTGTTCTTCTTCATGAAGGAAACCATATCTCACTGGTGGGTGAGATACCTTAGTTGTTCTATGAGGAATAACTGTAGATATTTCATCAATGGGTGTAGGTTGACTAGATGGATCTATATCCATCTGATCTGTTGGTTGGTCAGAATTCTCCAATTCCAACTCTATTTGCCTTCCTTTGCCTCCTTCTTGAACAAACTGTTGTTCAAGAAATGTGGCATCTCTACTTATCACAACCTCTTGTGAAGTAAGCAAATAAAGATAATATCCAAAACTATCTTTTGGATATCCAACAAATCGACCTTTTCTGATCTAGTTTCTAATTTATCAGTGTTCAGCCTTTTGATATAAGCTGGACAACCCCAATTGTTAACATGCTTAAGAATTGATTTTCTTCCATGCCATATCTCATAAGGTGTGGAAGAAACTGATTTTGATGGAATCCTATTCAGTATATATAAAGCTGATTCCAATGCAAATCCCCAAAAGGAGATTAGCATATCAGTATAGCTCATCATACTACGTACCATATCTAATAGGGTACGATTTCTTCTTTTAGATACACCATTCAGCTGTGGTGTTCCTGGAGGAGTCAGCTGGGAAACAATGTCGTGCTCTCTCAAGTATTCATCAAATTTAGTACTCAAATATTCACCTCCATGATCTGATCGAAGAGCTTTAATACTCTTTCCTGTTTGATTTTCTACTTCAGATTTAAATTCTTTGAACTTTTCGAAGGATTCATGTTTGTATTTCGTCCAATACAAATACCCAAACCTTGATTTATCATTAGTAAAGGTAATGAAGTAATGAAAACTGCCTCTAACCATTTCTTTAAATGGACCACATACATCGCTATGTATTAGCTCCAAAATATTTTTAGCCCTTAGCCATTGTCCAACAAAGGGTGATCTAGTCATTTTGCCCTGAAGGCAAGATTCACAAGTTGGAGTAGGCTCACAGCCCAATGAGGAAAGAATCCCCATTTTCTCTAATTTTGTAATCCTATATTCTGCAACTTGACATAACCTAAAGTACCAAATAAATTTTGAACTTGAGTTGGTTTTCACCATGGCATTGCATTTATTTAGATCACTTGCATTCATTTTGTCTTTGTCATTATTATTCAAATAATAAAGACCATCATTCATATAACCTGAACCAACATATTTATTTCCAAAATAAATATTGCAAACATCATCTGTGAACTGAAATTCATAGCCATTTCTAGTCAAACCAGATATAGAAATGATATTCTTAAAAGCATCAGGTACATATAAAATATTATCCAAACACAAAACATGTCTGGACATGTAAAAAGATTTAGATCCTATGGCTAAAGCTTCAACAGTTGAGCCATGGCCAATCCGGACTCTAACATCTTGAGAACGCAAGCTGCTACTATTTGCTAGTTCCTGCATATCATTAGAAATGTGAAAACTGGCACTAGTATCTAAAACCCAAGTTATAGATGAACTATGAGTATCACCAGAATCTAAATAATAAGATATGGACATACCTTCTGAAGGTGTATCCTTCTTATCCTTCAGAGAAGCAAGATACTCTGGGCAGTTCCTTTTGTAGTGTCCATCCTTCTGGCAGTGGAAACAATTTCTGTGACACCCCTTACCCGTCTACAGTATATCCGAGTAAGCTATGTCATACGGTGTACCGGAACACTCCATTTTATCTTAATTATTTTTATTTTTCCTTAATTAATTTTTATTATAGTTTTGAATATAACTTGTGAAATATAATTCATTTAAGTCATTTATTGAAATTATAATTTATTTGAGGTTCCGAAAATTTTATAGAAAATCTGGTAGAGTACAGGCTAAAAATGAAGAAAACAGTTCTTCGGAACCTGTGAAAAACACTTCCAATAATCATATTCAATCATTCTCAAACTCCAATATCAAAATCTCAATATAATTTTTATTTTCAACAACATCTCCATTTCTCAATCATTCATTTCTCATGGTACTCATATATAAGCAATAAGTAAATACTCAAATTTTCCATTCATAATCACAATTTTCATTATTTACATGAACATCAAAATACATTACATAAGTTTCATTTACACAAAAGAAGATAAAAGTTAGTTACAAAATACCAAAATGAAACCTAGTGTCCTACCAATGCACTGAAGATGGTGAGGTGACACGGACACTATGCAGAGCTGCAGGAGGTCTCACCCAGTCTGTGGTCTACTGGGCTCTCGGTCAAGATCTCGGAACCTATGCGTGGCAAAAGCAATGCGCTAAGCAATAATGCTTAGTGGTGCCAATAATAAAATAAAAAGAAATAACATAAATTAAATATGCAGTGAATGTATCGATGTCTTATTACAATTAAATTTTCAATGAGTATTTGTAGTCTTACATATTTTGTACTTGTTATATTCATTATGTCGTTAAATTTATCCACTTTCATTTTTGGTTGCCCGAGTAACCTATACTGGATGACTGGACTGGATAAATGGGTAAACTGACACTGGGTATCAAGTACCTCGGGCCGTCACACCATCGGTCACATATGTATCTCCCGGTGTGCAACAGAACAGCTAATAAGCTGTAATAACATCAGGCACTAGGCCAAATTTCAATACAAGGTCAGAATGGCTAAAAGCCATGAAATCACAAAATGGCATAATGCCATGTGCAGTACTGCTAACTGAACCCTATTGGCATGCCAAATTATCCAAACCAATCTTGTCAAGTATACTAGGGCATTTGACACTTTTGAATTTTACAATTTTTGAATTTCATGTTTTGGTGTTACTATTCCCTTCATTAGTCAACAAAAATGTTGACTTTTGCATAGAAAATAGGTACATTGGTTTTAACACTCCCAACATACCACATTTTGCATTCAAAATTTGTTGGTATTGGTTACCAATACCATTTCTAAGCTTAAAATTAATGGAGCAGAATTTTCAGTTTTTATACCTTATCTTTACTGTTCCATTAGTTATTGTTGCAGTAGGAATTTGAGAAAATAATAAACATGAAAGTTGTTCCATATTTTGTCTAGTTGAATTTCGTTTTTTGAATCACTCCATTTGGAGTTTTGTAGCTCAAGTTATGGTCCAAAAACCACAACTGGCCGGATTGAAAAATTTCAGGATTGACCATATCTACAGTGCAGTAAACAGTAACTTCCACTCCCTTGTTGGATAGGTTCTGCTCATAATTTGGAGTAGGTTCCTTCATGAAAGTTGTTGGTCTATATCTCAGCTTATTGTTGGTAAAATTTCAGGTCAATTGGCCCATTCTACACTGAGTTATGGCCAAATGAACAATCACTGTTCATTTGGTCATTCTGCAGAAACAGGTTGCAGGACACCCGGATTGGGGCAAGTTTTTGGTCCACTTGGTTTGGTCATATGGGCATGGTTTCTTCACCAAAGTTGTGCCATTATGTGTCTAGTTTTATGTCCAATTGGCCAAACACCAATTGAACCTCTACAATTGAAGTTGTGGCTGCCCAAACCTGCTGGACTCATGTTCAATTCTGCAGGTCACCTAGGGCAGCCACACTAAACCTAAATCCTATCACTAAACACACTTCATTTCTTGTTTACCAATAACCAAATGGTCACTAATTGACCATTAAAATGTTCCTACACCATTATAGGAGCTAAACTCAAATTTTCTCAAAACCCTAAATTCTCAATTTCTCTACTTTTTCATTAACCTACAATTCAATGTGCTAAATGTTAAGTTAATATCAAGGGCAGCTTATATACTCATTTAATCCAAAGAAATCATCAAAAATCTAATAAACCCATGGCTGCCAAAAATATAAAGTGAGTACATCAAAGGTTTTCATTTGAATTTCTTATAAATTTCAAGTTAAATCAACTTTCTAGTCATGAATTTAAAGAGAGAGGAAGATATTGGACACTAACCTTATTACAGCTCCCACTTGAGCTCCCACTTGAGCTTGTCAATTTTCAAGATTTCTCCCTCTAATGGCTGTCTAAATATGATTTAGAGTGTGAGGATAAATTTTAGTGAAGTGAGGATGAGGTTTTATGGTGTAAAGAGTGAGGTTTTAGCAAGAAAAAGAGAAAGTTTTAATGGAGATAGTGAGGGAAAGAGGGGCTGCCAGAAATGGAAGGAGATGAGCAGAAAAATTTTTCAATTTTTTAACTCCTTTTGGTCCTTTTTAATTGATTTAAAGGTGCTTATTAAAAGATGATTGGTGGAGCTCATTTTAAAGACATCATATGATGTCATAATTAAGTATTTTCTTTCATTTTCTTTTCTTTTCTTTTCTACTCATTTTCAATTTAATTTTCAACAATATTTATTCACATTTTAGATCATGATAATTATTTACTTAATGTTAGTAGTATGCCCTAGAGCATATCATTTAGTATGTATCTTGTACATATTTTTATTAATAAAAGGCATTTCCACTTTTCCGTTTACATAATATATTTATGTTTAATAGAAAAGGTCCATTGATATTTTGTTAGAACTATTATTCTTAAGTTGTTAAGAATATGAGTGACAATATTTCTAGCACAAAGTATCATAAATAGGTTCACAATCGAGGATACTTCATAACAAGGACATGACTTATCCAGAAAGATTGTATTCATATTTGTTCCCAAGTTATTTATATGAGATATAAATAAGATAGAATGGTGATTCTCATGCCATATAACAAACATGATAGGCACTTATAAATGATAAGTAGGCCGAACCAGTGACACTTATGATAAGCACATGTAGTTTACTCTTGTCAATGTTTTGTCATAAATTATATCAGTGCATATAATCTTTAGATCTGAGATAGCACAGTTATCTTGTATATAGGTAGTTTGAGTTTGATACTGCTTTCATACTTGTACTATGTATGGGTATATGGGCATGTGTTGGCTCCTACTAGTTATATATGGAGGTAGGTGTTGATCAATATGGAATCTGTTCCTCTAAGTAAACAGAGATAAAATCCTATGTTCATTTAATTATTCTTGATGTTTCAAGTTCCTAGCCAGGACAGATAGATTTATTCAGAAAAGAGTTTCTGATGAGAAAATCTTTTTAATCAAGAACTGGAATTAAAAGAGAACATAATATTCATAACAAATGGAGTTTGACATAAACCATGACTCCAGCTTGAGTTGGGATTTTGTAACAGAGAGATTCTAGTGTATGGTAACATATGATTATAGGTTCATTTAAGGCAAACCTTATTACTAATTGGGTGGCCATGGCATGCTATTCTAGTTATTAACCATTGTCTATGAGGTGCATAAAATGATTTAGAGAAATCATTTATGGTAAGAAAGAGTTCTGATGATATTAAGAGTTGATATCATGTCTCATTGCCAATTAGTGATGAGCCTAGTAAGTCACACACATACACAAGTTATCACCTATTTAAATATGATTTAATTAATTAATTAAAGAGTTTAATTGATTAATTAAATAGGTTTGGTTTGCAATTAAATTGCAAAGTTCCTAGCATGACTTGAAACCAAATCTAGATTATTGGATGTGTAGTATAAATTAAATTTATATTTAAAGTATTTAAATATGAATTTAATTAATGAGAAATTAATTAATAGAGATTAATTAATTAATTTATATTTGATATAAATTAATTAGAAGAAGAAAAATAATTATTTTGGGTTAAGAACTCAAAATTAAGACATAGGGGCATTTTGGTCATTTCATAGTGTGACACGTGGCAACATGAGATGGTGACACATGGGATTACACATAAGCTTGCCAAATGTTTTTTTTTAATCATGTAAGATGATTAAAATCAAGATTAAATATAGGTTTGACACTTGGCACAATGTGATTGGATCACTTAAACCTAGAGCTAATCAAAGGGTGACATGTGGCAAGGGTTTAATGTGTTAACCTAGCTATTTAAGTGTGGTTATGAAAAGAAAAATAACCAGCAGCCACTCCTCTCCTTTGTCACGCCACTTTGAGGTTTTTCATCTATTCTTCTTCATCTCTCATCAATTCAAAGAGATTAGCCATCAATCTCTTGAATTAAGAACACTAGAAATTGTTTCTAGTGTCCTGTTTACATCTCTAATCTCTTAAAAGGTAGAACTTGAATTTCTAACTAATAGAAAAGGCTTTAGAAGCTGCTCAAGGGCTGCCATAGGTGTTCTTGGTATGGACAAGCTAGAGGGACAACATCTAGTGTCCTGAAGATGAATCTCAAAGGCGCAGACACGCTGCAGTGCATCAAGAGGTTAGTGTAATCGTTCTTGATTTAATCTAAGGTTCTAAAATTAATCTAATTAATTTTAAATTCTTAAATGGCAAATACAGATCCAAAAAACATATTAAAAGAGTTTTAATATGTTGTTTATCATTGAAATCAAATAGATAAAAATAAATCTTGCATGATGCATGTGACCCTAGGTGAAAATTTTTGAATTCAATGGTATAAACTTGTGTTTTTCACGCTTCTGTTCCTTCAAATGGTATCAGAGCAACTATATTTTCCATTTAGATTGTTGATTATATGATTTAATTATGTGATTTAATCATGAGATGATTGAACCATTGCTGGTTGGATCAAGAGGTGTGGCGGCGTGCTTGATGAACTCCAACATGGTGCGCATGGCTTGGGAAGATCATGGTGCGCATGGTTGTTATTAAATTCTGCAATTATTGCATGATGAAAGGTTCATCATATGACTAATTAAAATGTTTAATTAGGATTTTTAATCACACAATTAAATTACGATTCAAATCAGAATTTTAAAAATTATTTGAATGTGATTTAAATCTGAATTTTAAAAGTTGTTTGAATGTGATTCAAATCTGAATTTTTAAAATTGTTTGAATCATATTTAAATCTGATTTTTTAAAATTGAATGAATAAAATTCAGATCTGATTTTTTAAAAAATGTTTGAATGTGATTCAAATCTGATTTTTTTAAAAATGTTTGAATGTAATTCAAGTCTGAATTTTTAAAGTTGTTTGAATGTGATTCAAATCTGAATTTTTAAATTTGTTTGAATGAGATTCAAATCTGAATTTTTAAATTTATTTGAATCATATTCAAATCTGGATTTTTAAGTTGAATATGAGATATTCAATTTAATTTAAGTATGTATGTTTTATTTAATTGTTAAATAGTGATATGCATGATGGATGATCATGGACTATAAAAGACCAATGTGATTGGATTTATTTCTTTTATGTTTCTTTGGGATTGTAAATTAATTAATTTATTTAAATTTATTTTGGGCATGTATTATTAAGTTTGTAATAATTTTTGGGTTGTAATTTCATTTATTTAAGTTCTTGTAAATTCGCCTTGGTATGCCAAGGATTACCTTGTAATATTGGATTGCAAGAAGTTCAAGGAGGTCAAGAGCATTGGTGGGACTAGTGGGAGGAATTCAAGATGAAGTGTTGATTATGTACTCCTTCAGCAACTCTTGTAAAATGAATGAATGAATGAAATGCACCTAGGAATGCCCTGATTCAATTCTTGGTGACTCAGAATTGAATCCCTTAGAAAGTCCATGATCATACCATATTTATTGCTTATCCATGAATGCATGAGATGTATGTGAATGTATGCTATTATATGATATATGCATGCTAATTGGATAATGTGCAAAGTGAGACCTTAATAGTAATTATGATGACCATAAAATCTTCCAAACAAATGATTAAGTTGGAAATGCTATAATTAAAGTAATTATAACATAGGCCCTCCATTGGGGCAATTATTTTAAGAAATTTTAAATAGTTGCATAAGATGCAATTAATTTAAGAGATTTTCTTAAGAATAATTGTTAAGCATGAGATGTTGTAAATATGTGGTTTAGTGGCCAATATTGGATGTACCTGAGGACATTAAAATTATTTGCATAATTACTGGCTCAATGGGATCAACTTAATTAATGCAAGATAAGTCAATAATGGATGTACCTGAGATTTTGAGCATTAGGGGCTAGGTAAAGGATTGAACCTCACATAAGATGTGATGGGTAAGGAGTTGCTCACTTATAGTTTATTGTAATTCCAGTAATGGATGTACCGAGGATGATCAATAGAATTATAAGAATTAATCACCCACCGTAAATCCATCCAACTAGGATTTCCGTTTTCTACTTTGGAAGTGTAGGATTCGCTAGCTAAGTTAGTGGGAGGACCAATTTGATTAAAAACCATAATCATTTTGGTTAATTACATGATACATTTACTAATTAATCTGGTTATTTTCAAGTTAATTTTACGATAAAAATGAGCACAAAACAACCACTACCATCCAATATCCTTGCAAGCATACTTGATCACAATAGGTTGACAGGACCTAATCATGCGATTGGCTAAGAAATTTGAAACTTGTCTGAACCTTGAACATATAGGATATGTTCTAGATTCAAATGTTCCTGGTCCCTTACCTCAAGAGGCCATACAAGAGGAACATGAAACTTTGGACAAGTGGAAGGAGCATGATATGAGAGCTAAGTGTTACATGCTTGCTTCCATGAGTAATGAGTTACAGAAGCTACATGAGAACATGCAGTGAGTGAGATCCTCTTTCACCTACAAGAGTTGTATGGTGAGCACAAAGAGAATGCTAGGTATGAGATATCTAGGCATTTATTCCGTATGAGGATGTCCGAGGGATGTAATGTTGGGGATCATATCCACAAGATGATTGGTGATTGAGCGGTTGGAACATCTTGACTTCAACATGGATTTCCAACTACAGATGGATTTGATCCTTGATCCTTCCTGAGTCTTTTGGGAATTTTGTGACAAATTTCCATATGACTAAATAGGAATGCACCTTAGCTGGTTTACTCAACATGCTGGTTATTGCCTAAAAGAATATGCCAGGCAATAAAGGAAAAGAGGTAGCTTTGGTTGCATCTTCTTCTGCTGGAAAGTCCAATAAGAAGAAGGGCAATAAGAAAAAGAAACCTCAGATTCCTAGTCCTTCCAATAAAATAGCTAAACAGAAAAGGAAGAACAAAGCTGACAAAGGCAAAGGAAAGTGTTTCCACTGCCAACAGGAAAGTGTTTCCATTGCCAGTAAGAAAGTGTTTCCACTGGCCAGAGTATAGCAATCTAAATGAATGCAATGCCATGGTGAAAACCAACTCAAGTTCAAAATATATTTAGCACTTAAGGTTATGTCATGTTGCAGAAGATAGGATTACAAAATTGGAGAAAATGGGGATTTTATCCTCATTGGGCTCTGAGCCTACTCCAACTTGTGAATCTTGCCTTCAGGGCAAAATGACTAGATCACCCTTTGTTTGAAAAGGGCTAAGAGCTGAAAATATTTTAGAGCTAATACATAGTGATGTATGTGGTCCATTTAAAGAAATGGCTAGAGGGGGTTTTCATTATTTTATTACGTTTACTGATGATAAATCAAGGTTTGGGTATTTGTATTTGATGAAATACAAACATGAATCTTTTAAAAAGTTCAAAGAATTTAAATCTGAAGTAGAAAATCAAACAGGAAAGAATATTAAAGCTCTTCGATCAGATCGTGGAGGTGAATATTTGAGTACTGAATTTGATGAATACTTGAGAGAGCACGGCATTGTTTCCCAGCTGACTCCTCCAGGAACGCCACAGTTGAATGGTGTATCTGAAAGGAGAAATCGTACCCTATTAGATATGGCACGTAGTATGATGAGCTATACTGATATGCCAATCTCCTTTTGGGGTTTTACATTAGAATCAGCTTTGTATATTCTGAATAGGATTCCATCAAAATCAGTTTCTTCCACACCTTATGAGATATGGCATAGAAGAAAACCAAGTCTTAAACATGTTAAGATTTGGGGTTGTCCAGCTTATATCAAAAAGCTGAACACTGATAAATTGGAGACCAGATCAGAAAAAGGTCGATTTGTTGGATATCCAAAAGATAATTTTGGATATTATTTTTATTTGCCTACTTCACAAAAGGTTGTAATAAGTAGAGATGCCACATTTCTTGAACAACAGTTTGTTCAAGAAGGAGGCAAAGGAAGGCAAATAGAGTTAGAATTGGAGAATTCTGACCAACCAACAGATCAGATGGATATAGATCCATCTAGTTAACCTATACCCGTTGATGAAACATCTATAGCTGTTCCTCGTAGAACAACCAGGGTATCTCATCCACCAGTGAGATATGGTTTTGTTCATAAAGAAGAACAAGAGTTGTCTACTCATGAAGAAGTAGATCATGGAGATGATCCACTTACCTATGAAGAAGCTATATCAAATATAGACTCTTAAAAATGGATTGATGCTATGAAATCCGAGATTGATTCCATGTATAAGAATCAAGTTTGGGATCTTGTTGACCCACCTGAAGGTATTGTACCTATAGGGAACAAAAGGGTTTTCAAGAGGAAAATTGGTTCTGATAGAAAGGTAGAGACCTATAAAGCAAGGCTATTAGAAAAAGGTTTTCGCCAAAGCCAACGAATCGACTATGAGTAGACTTTCTCGACTGTTGCCATGATTAAATCAATTAGGATTCTATTAGCAATAGATGCATACTATGATTATGAGATTTGGCGGATGGATGTCAAAGCGACTTTTCTCAATGGATACATTGAAGAAAAGATTGTCATGGAACACCCTAGGGGTTTTGAATCCCAAGATGGTTCCAATGTATGCAAGCTAAAGCGATCCATTTATGGGTTGAAACAAGCTTCGAGGAGTTGGAACATCCGTTTTGATGAAGCCATTAAATCCTCTGGTTTTATAAAAAATGAGGATGAGTCATGTGTATATAAGAAGGTTAGTGACAGTGCTATCACTTTCCTTGTCTTATATGTGGATGACATACTGTTGATGGGTAATGACACAGGTATGTTGATGACTATAAAGGTATGGTTGTCAAATACATTCTCCATGAAAGACTTAGGGGAGGCAACCTATATTCTTGCCATTCTTGGGAGTCTAGGGCACCGGCTCATTTAACTTCGGCACCAGCTCATTTAACTTGGTTGTATTTTATTTCTAAATTTTTTTCTAAATTTTTCTTATTAATATTTGAGTTAATTATGGTTCCTCACTTTAGTTTAAATATTTTTCCAGACGTTCTAGCTGTCCGGACCGACTCTGATCATCGGAACAGTAGAATGTACGGAATTGCTACAGGGAGGGTGTTACAACTCTTCCCCTCTAATTTCAATTTCGTCCTCGAAATTTACCTGATGCAAATAGATGAGGGAATTGTTGCCTTATCGTCTCTTCATTTTCCCAAGTTGCCTCCTCGGTGTTGTGGTGCCTCCAAAGGACTTTCACCAGTGGGATCTGCTTATTTCTCAACACTTTCACTTCCCGAGCCAGGATCCGTATGGGCTCTTCTTCATATATCAAATCCGGTTGTACTTCATTTTCTTCCATAGAGATGACATGTGAAGGATCTGAGCGGTATCTTCTTAGCATAGACACGTGGAACACATTGTGGATCTTGTCCAGCTCGGTGGTAAAGCTAGCCTATAGGCCACTGGACCCACACATTCAATGATTTCATATGGGCCAATGAACCTAGGGCTTAACTTACCTTTTCTTCCAAACCTCAGTACCTTCTTCCACGGTGACACCTTGAGGAACACTTTATCGCCAACCGCATATTCTATTTCTTTTCTCTTCAGGTCGGCATAAGATTTCTTTCTGTCTGAGGCAACCTTCAGATTGGCTTTGATTAGTTTTACTTTCTCCTCAGTCTGTTTCACCAGATCCGCCCTACCAGTTTGTCTTCGCCCAATTCAGTCCAGCACACTGGAGTTCTACATTTTCTCCCATACAGTGCTTCATACGGAGCCATTTGGATACTAGCTTGGTAGCTATTGTTGTATGCAAATTCTACTAGTGGGAGGTATCTATCCCAACTTCCCTCAAACTCAATGACACAACTCATCAGCATATCCTCAAGGGCCTGACATATATTTCATGTTATTGTTATCATTTTAGTTCAATATTTGTATTCATTCAATTGGTTCAATTGTTTACCTGGATTACTCTTTCTGATTGCCCATCCGTCTGAGGAGGGAAAGTCATCTTTGAAGTGGAGTTGTGTACCGAAGGACTCATGCAACTTCTTCCAAAATCTCGATGTAAACCTTGGGTCTCGATCAGATATGATGGAAAGTGGAATTCTATGCAGTCTAACTATCTCACTGATATACAATTCTGCTAACTTCTCCACTGAGTAGTCAGTCCTAACTGGCAGAAAGTGTGCTGACTTCGTCAATCTATCCACTATCACCCATACTGCATCATGTTTCTTCTGGGTAAGAGGTAGACCACTTACAAAACCATGGTGACCCGATCCCATTTCCATTCGGTATGCGTATGGTGTAGCAAACCCGATGGAACTTGATGTTCGCCTTGACTTCTCGACATGTCAAGCATTTAGTCATATAGTCTGCTATGTCCTTCTTCATACCAGGCAACCAATACTGAAGCTTCAAATCATGATACATTTTTGTACTTCCTGGGTGCATAGCATACACACTGGTGTGTGCCTCTTTTAGAATACTAGCCTTCAATTCCCCATTATCTGGTACACACAGTCTTCCTTTGTAATACAAACACCCATCTGCTTTCACATCATAGTCAGTTGCTTTTCCTTCTAGGATTTTTCTCATAATAGCCTTTAGCTTCTCATTTACCTTCTGCCCATCTAAAATCTATCAGAATGACTTGGCCTCACTTGCAACTCGGCCAAAATAGCTCCATCTCAAACCAAAGATAGACGGGCATTCAATGATCTCAAAGCTGTGATGGATTTTCTGCTCAAAGCATCAGTAACTACATTTCCCTTCCCAGGATGGTAGTCAATTACACAATCATAGTCCTTCAGGAACTCAATCCATCGCCTCTGTCTAAGGTTGAGCTCCTTATGAGTTGGCAAATATTTTAGATTTTTGTAGTCTGTGTAAATGTAGCACTTTTCACCATATAAGTAGTGCCTCCATATCTTCAGTGCGAAGATAATTGCTGCAAGCTCTAGATCATGGGTAGGGTAATTCTGTTCATGTGGCCTTAGTTGCCTAGAAGCATAAGCGACCACCTTCCCCTCTTGCATCAATACACACCCTAACCCAATATGAGAGGCATCACTGTAGACCACCAAGTCCTTTCTCGACACTGGCTGTGTTAACACTGGTGCCTCTGTCAACATAGCCTTTAACTTCTCAAAACTAGTCTGACACTTGTCATTCCAGTCAAATCTGACATTCTTATGTAACAACTTGGTCATTGGAGCAGCTATTAAGGAAAATCCCTTCACAAATCTTCTGTAATACCCAGCTAGCCCCAAGAAGCTTCTGACCTCAGTTGTATTTCTGGGAGGCTTCCATTCCATCACTGCTTCTATTTTCTTGGGATCCACCCTAATCCCATCAGCTGACACTATGTGTCCAAGGAATGCAATCTCATTCAACTAGAAGTCACACTTTGATAACTTAGCATACAACTTCTTTTCTCTCAGGGTTTGCAGAACAATCCTCAAATGTTCATCATGTTCTTCCCTGGTCTTGGAATACACCAAAATATCATCAATAAAGACCACTACGAACCGATCTAAGTATGGATGGAAGATACGGTTCATAAGGTCCATGAATGCTGCTGGTGCATTCGTTAGGCCAAAGGGCATCACCAGAAACTCATAATGCCCATACCGGGTCCTGAATGCAGTCTTTGGCACATCTACATCCTTCACCCTCAACTGATGATACCCTGATCTGAGATCAATCTTAGAAAATACTCCTGCTCCCTTCAACTGATCAAACAAATCATCAATTCTAGGCAATGGATATTTGTTCTTCACAGTCACTTTATTCAACTGCCAATAATCGATGCATAACCTCAAAGTCCCATCCTTCTTTTTCACAAACAGCACTGGAGCTCCCCATGGTGACACACTGGGGCGTATAAACCCCTTATCAAGCAACTCTTGCAACTGAGTTTTCAACTCCCTCAATTCAGTGGGTGCCATCCTATAAGGAGCAATGGAAATGGGTGATGTACCCGGCAGTGTCTCAATAGCAAATTCAACTTCCCTTTCTGGTGGCAAACTAGGTAATTCTTCAGGAAACACATCTGAGAAGTCCTTTACTGTGGATGTCACACAGATCTGGCTTAGCCTGCCTAGTATCCACCACATGTGCTAGGTAGGCTTCACAGCCTTTTCTCATCAGTTTTCTTGCAACTGTAGCTGAGATAACATTGGACAGGAAATTTGTCCTTTCACCCATAACAGTGATCTCATTACCCTCAGAAGTTTTCAGAGAAATTCTCTTCAATTTGCAATCAACTATTGCCTGATGACGTGACAACCAGTCCATTCCCAAAATCACGTCAAACTCATGGAAGGGCATCTCAATTAGATCTGCCGAGAATTCATACCCCTGAATCCTTAATGGGCAACCCTTGTACACTTTGTTCACCACTACACTGTGGCCCAATGGATTAGTGACCGAATGTCTTGGTCACTCTCCCTACTAGTATCCCCTTTCTACGGGTAAGTTGATGCAGATGTATGAATGAGTGGATCTGGATCCACTAATGCATGCACAGATGTATTGTAGAGGGAGAATTACCCCTAATGACATCCGGGCATCTTGCTCCTCCCGAGCTCTCATGGCATAAGCTCGGCGGGTGGTGCATTATCGAGCCTCTCTGGCTCGCATGCGAGCCTCGTGATGGTCCCACCGCCAGATTTGCCGATTTTCTACCCCTTTGTGGTGCGAGTAGGTCTGCTCGCTTGTGTTGGAGCGGTAGTAGTTCTGTGGGCGGTTCCTCAATCGATGCTCTGTTGACCCACACCTTAGCGAGCACCAGTCACTCTCAACACTCCCCTTATGCCACTTCGTGCAATGTGGACATGCGAGAGTTCTTGGCTAGTCCTGAACCCTATCCCTAGAGAGCGCCACCGATGGTGTGGACCGACTCTCCTAGGGTTAAAGCGTGGCCTGGCCCCTAAGACTCACGACCTTGTGATTGACTTGAACTGCATGCGGTGGACCCTTGAACTTCTTCCCAAATGCAGAGATGAACTAGATCGACTGGCCCCTCTACTGCTGTCTCTCTCTTCTGGTCTGCTCACTTATTCTTACTTTTTCAACTTTTATTGCAGCTTCCACTAACTTGGTGAAGTCGGTGATTCCCAAGGCAGTGATCATGATCTTTATGTTGTCATTTAATCCCTCTTCAAATCTCTTACACCTTTCAGCCTCATTAGGGACTATCTCCTTTCCGTAGCGACTCAATCTGACGAATTCCTTTTCATACTCGGCCACTGTCTGCTGTCTCTGCCTCAGATTAATGAACTCCCTTCTTCTCTCTTCCAGGTATACACTACCCACATATTTCTTCTTGAATTCGGAGAGGAAGAAGTCCCAAGTTATTACTTCGGTACTTGATGGACACCGTATCCCACCGTTCATATGCATCACCTTGCAACAAAGATACAGCAGCTTCTAGATTTTGCTCTGGAGTGCAGTGGAGTTGTTTTAAAACTCTACCTGTTATGTCCAACCAATTTTTGGCTGCAACAGAATCATCTTCTCTCTTACCAAAGAAGTCCACTGCTCCAAATTTTCTTAGTCTTTCCAAGTGTGATTTCTACTGTGGAGGTGGTGGTGGGGTGGTCTTTGGCATTACCCCCATTTGTCTCAAGAATTCGCCATTCTTTGGAACATGGCCTGTTGAGGCCGAAAGCTCTGCTTGAGTGGCGGAGCAGTTCTCCCTACCCCCCTCCTCACCAGAGGTGGAGCATGACTCTCCACTTCCTCCTCAACTGCCTTCTGAGATGTAGGGTCCATATCCTATTCAAAATAACAAAGACAAACAGATCTGCATTAGTGTCACCTCAACTCTTACAAATGCAATGCATGGTATGGACTCAATCTAGGCCCAGAAATGCCTAAACCGTGCTCTGATACCACTAAATGTGACACCTCTTACCGGTCTACAGTATATCCGAGTAATCTATGTCACACGGTATACCAGAACACTCCTGTCACACCCTACTCCCCTGTAAGATGCAACATGATTCCATAGTACACCTAATGAATTACCGTACTTCACCTACTGATAACCCATTAGATATACTACAAGGGATTTTAAAATAATTTTCGTGAAATTTAAATCATCGATTAAAATCTGGTGTTTTAAAATTTTTTTCAAAATTTCGGCAAAGTGCCGGCTATATTTTGAGAAAACAGTTCTTCAATCCTACAAAAGAAAATGCTCCCAATATGTTTTCTCAAATACAACTCCAATAAACTTTAATTCAATTCACAATTCAATTCTCAATAAACAATCAATTCATTTTCAAACTAATCTCATCATGAAGAAATATTTCATTGATTATAAGACTCAAAATTTATAATACAAAACTATTCAAGTAAATGAAATCTCAAATTTATATTTACAATAATTTACATTTAATTACATACCAAAATGTTTTACAAGAGTTTTAATATAACTGCTCAAATAATTTACACACATATTATTACATGCATACATCAAAACCTATGTACATGGGTATACCTATAATATACTGGGTGATCCGAAAGTGTCTTCAAAGAAACTTCTTGCTCTATGCTCTTCTTACTGTGACAAAGATACAAAGCTATCACGAGTGGTGAACTCGATGGTGCACAACTATAATTTAAAACATAGTACAATATATATTGACAAAATTTCTGATAAATAATTTTGAAATCAATACTCATCAAATTCCAAAACTCAAAATATACATTGCCATTAATGTAAATCATTTGTATAAAATGACTTTGATCACGAAATACAAATTATCAAATCATGACTAACCATGTAAGGTAGTTCTAACAAAATCAATTATACATAAATCATAATCAAATCATAATTCTTTCTTGTTCAAAAACATTACGTGTCTCAAAAATCATGTTGTATCTCAAAACCATGTCAGATCTCAAAAAATCATTACGTATCTCAAAAATCATTCTTTATCTCAAAAATCATTCTTTATCTCACTAACTATGCAAGACTAATCCGAAAGGCCATATTCGATGTGATTCTAACTCCCTATGGTCGGGGAGGTCGAATCATCGTGCACAGTACCATCACAATAATGAATCTTCCGCAAGGGCCATAACGATAAAATAAACTTAGATCTAACCTCAAATCAGAGGAAAATCTAAGCCTGTGCACGTACCATGGTAATCAAAACACAACTAACTCCATTGTCTTCTCAACAAATGAGAGAGACGGGTAATAACCTAGTCAAGCATCTATAGTGAGATACAAAACAATATCACAATCCTTTTAGTGAGCATAAATCACAATATAATTTGATTCAAATTCAATTCCAATATCCAATAATTTTTATGCTCATCACAATTCAAATCATAAATTTGCATTTTTCCATGAAAATTACTATCACAATTCAAAACATGTTCTATCACAATTTTCCAAAACATAATTTATTCAATCCATAACAATGCTTAATACTTGTGGAAATACCATTTCACAAAGCTAAATTCATACATACTATAACAATTTTCAATAATCATTAAATTAAATCCAATGCTTGATAAACATAATACATAAGAAAAATATGTCATTTAATCATATGAAATATTCAAACAAAATTAGTTAAAAACTAGTTGTGCACAAACCTCTGATAACTGTCTCTTGGTCTTGACTCAGTGTTTCCTTCCCTCTCCCTGAGTCTTTGCTAACTAAGAAACACAATTTGAAGTGTTTCAGTACTTAATTAAACTGTCTCTAACGATAATGTTTGATAAATAATTCACTGAATGCTATTATTTGCTTAATCAACTTAATATATCGACCCTCGATGCGTTTTAGGTAATTTAGGTTTTAACGTTACTAATATGTCACATTCAATAGTCTTTTAGGGTTGGTACATGTTACCAAATTCATTTCCATGTATCTTGCATATTCTTGCAATTTGCTGGATTCCGGGATACTAGTTTGACCTAGCCGGACGACCTAGTTCCGTTGGTTTTCGAGTTTCGGTCAAAACTAAAAACTTGTAGATCTATGTCTTATGGAATGCGGGGCAAAATTTCAGGTCATTCTGAGTTATGTAGACCAAGTTATGGTCATTTTACTATTGCTGGTCAACTTGCATTAAATTTGGCCACTTTAGGTCATTTTAGGTCATTTTAGGTTCGGCTAGTTTTTGGACCCGAACTTGTGCAAGCTGTTAGACTTGCTTATGGTCATTTCTGGGCTATGGTGTCTTCATAACACTTGTAGATATGGGTCTTAACTATTCATGGTTAAATTTCAGGTCAATTGGACCTGTTTTGAGTGAGTTATGGCCTAAACACTAACTGCTGCCCAAATGGTCAATTTTCAGGCCTCATTTGCACTTAATCCGGATTTGGTCATTTTTCAAGCTACCTTGCAAGCAGAATTTTGGCAAGCTTCCTTCATGAAAGTTGGCACATTTTGTGCCTAGTTTCACCTCCAATTGGTCTCATACCAATTGGAGCCACACACTTAAAGTTATAAGCCTAAAACACAAACTGCCTTATTGAAATTCTTGTATACACATCAAGCATCACTTTTAACACTCACCAAACTTAACATTCAAACCAATTCTGGTTGTACCACAACCTAAACATAATTTATAACATATTATAGGTCATTTTGGCAGCTTGCAATTACATTCAATGTGCACCAACAAGTGCAGAATTTGTCCAACTCAATTTACAACAATTCGATCACCAATTCATGCTCATTTACATGTCAAACTTCACATATACTAAGTATATGTCAAACTTCACATGTCAAACTTCACTTTCCAAGCTTTAAATCCCATTTTACATTTACATATACTAAGTATACATCACCCAAACAATTTCCTACCCAATATACATTTAATCAATCATTTAATTCACCATTGACAAGCACAAATAAATCGCTTCAAGGTGCTTCCATGGCTGCCAAAAGTGCACATTCCCATTCAACATCAAAACTCAAAAATTTCTTCATAAATCAAACACCCATAGCATGCTTACAAACTTTAACAAAGCAATAACCAAAAATACAAACTTACCCCTTTGGAAATTCCTCAAAATCTCTCCAAAACTTAGTCTTCTTGCTGCCAATCTACTGCCCAAGGTATATAGACAACTTTTAGTGAAGAAAGGTGCTAAGAATGAAGCTTAAATTAAGCATGCATGAAGCTTTCAAGTGGACAACAATGGTGGATCTTCTTTTCACCATTTTTGGCTGAAATTGGGAGCTTGGAGATGAGCTTCAATCTGCTGTCCAAAGGGTGAGTTAGTGGTCCAATTAGGTGTAGATAATTCCCACTAACTCTCCACTAACTTTATTTAATTAATATTATATGTTAAATGTGTTAATTGCTCCATTTACACTCCACTTTTGGCTATTTGTATTAGGTACCCCAAATTTAATCTTTCATTATATTTTCCAAGTGTAATACCATGTATTTTTAATGGAGATTTAGGTCAAAAGACAATTCGGGATGTCAAATGACCACAATGCCCCTGTTCGGGTTGCATTCCCGATTTTTCGGTAACACCGGGTTTTATCCGTTTTTCGATTTCTCACTTTTCTTTGTACTAATTATTTAATTTTTCTTTGATATTTCTAATGATATTTATACTTCAATAAATATTTATTTGAGTCCTAAAAATATTTTCCGTGGTTCCATGATCCATGGCTAGTCAACGGTCCACGCCGTGACTTCCGTCATGATCACCCATCGCTAGGGTTCCTACCGCTTAACTTGGTTGCATTTCTTTACTATTATTTTTCCTTTGTTTTTCTTGTATTTTCTTTTCTTGTATTTCATTATTTAATGTCTCCTCACTCATATCGAAGTGTAGTTCTAGGTATCCTAGCTGTCCGGACAACACTGGTCACTGGAACAGTAGAACGCATTACCGAACATAGGGGTGTTACAATTCTCACCCCCTTAAAATAAATTTCGTCCACGAAATTTTACCCAATAGTCATCTTACAATAGTCATACATTTATTTTTTTCCTTTTTATACGATCGTATAATCTTCTTTTCCTCAAATTTGTATAAGACTTTTAACAATCTAATACAACGTTTAATTTGTTTGTATATCACCAATCTTCTCTTACTATTGTCCTGTCTAATATTTCGATTCATTTTCCTTCTTGAATGACCCTTGAGGTCATATTAGAATCATTTATCTAGTCGTTGGTCCTCTGACCATTCTAGTCCATAGTCTTTCTCACATTCGTAACATTTCTTTGTTATATTTGAACCAATTGTTCGAATTTTTTTTTACTTTCATAACTCTATTTATCTGTCAATATTCTATAACTTACTTCCTTTTGTACTGAACTATAACCTTTCGATATTCTAACCTTTAAGTTTTAGATCCCTAAGTAGGATTTTCAAACTTATTTCTAACAATTAAATTCTGTCCTGGCATAACTATACCAAAACAGATGCCATTGGTAACTATTCTTATCTAGGTATACTATCGGGTAGTACGTAGCTCTATACAATAATCTCAAGTCAATACTTTAATCTGCAGCTTACAGTATAAACATCAAGAACATTGCATAGTTACTACGATACATCCTAATAGATCAAACTTTCATATCTTTTATCCTTTTCGAATTCACTGATACCTGAAACTTATTCTGATTACAATATCCATTAACAATTAAAAACTGGAACAATTAACAATTAACAACGGTCCACGCCGTGACTTCCCCATGCGGTCACCCATCGCTAGGGTTCCCGGCTCTCTTAACTTGGTTGCATTTCTTTACTATTATTTTTCCTTTATTTTTTTTTGTATTTTTTTTTCTTGTATTTCATTATTTACTGTCTCCTCACTCATATCGAAGTGTAGTTCTAGGCATCCTAGCTGTCCGGACAACACTCGTCACCATAATAGTAGAACGCATTACCGAACATAGGGGTGTTACAACTCCATTTTATCTTAATTATTTTTATTCTTCCTTAATTAATTTTTATCATAGTTTTGAATATAACTTGTGAAATATAATTCATTTACGTCATTTATTGAAATTATAATTTATTTGAGGTTCCGAAAATTTTATCGAAAATCCGGTAGAGTACCGGCTAAAAATGAAGAAAACAGTTCTTCGGAACCTGTGAAAAACACTTCCAATAATCATATTCAATCATTCTCAAACTCCAATATCAAAATCTCAATATAATTTTTATTTTCAACAACATCTCCATTTCTCAATCATTCATTTCTCATGGTACTCATATATAAGCAATAAGTAAATACTCAAATTTTCCATTCATAATCACAATTTTCATTATTTACATGAACATCAAAATACATTACATAAGTTTCATTTACACAAAAGAAGATAAAAGTTAGTTACAAAATACCAAAATGAAACCTAGTGTCCTACCAATGCACTGAAGATGGTGAGGTAACACGGACACTATGCAGAGCTGCAGGAGGTCTCACCCAGTCTGTGGTCTACTGAGCTCTCGGTCAGTATCTCCAGAACCTACGCGTGGCAAAAGCAACGCGTGGCAAAAGCAACGCGTGGCAAAAGCAACGCGCTAAGCAATAATGCTTAGTGGTGCCAATAATAAAATAAAAAGAAATAACATAAATTAAATATGCAGTGAATGTATCCATGTCTTATTACAATTAAATTTTCAATGAGTATTTGTAGTCTTACATATTTTGTACTTGTTATATTCATTATGTCGTTAAATTTATCCACTTTCGTTTTGGTTGCCCGAGTAACCTATACTGGACGACTGGACTGGATAAACGGGTAAACTGGCACTAGGTATCAAGTACCTCGGGCAGTCACACCATCGGTCACATATGTATCTCCGAGTGTAAGCGGCTAATAAGCTGTAATAACATTAGGCACTAGGCCAAATTTCAATACAAGGTTAGAATGGCTAAAAGCCATGAAATCACAAAATGGCATAATGCCATGTGCAGTACTGCTAACTGAACCCTATTGGCATGCCAAACTATCCAAACCAATCTTGTCAGGTATACTAGGGCATTTGACACTTTTGAATTTTACAATTTTTGAATTTCAAGTTTTGGTGTTACTATTCCCTTCATTAGTCAACAAAAATGTTGACTTTTGCATAGAAAATAGGTACATTGGTTTTAACACTCCCAACATACCATATTTTGCATTCAAAATTTGTTGGTATTGGTTACCAATACCATTTCTAAGCTTAAAATTAATGGAGCAGAATTTTCAGTTTTTATACCCTGTATTTACTATTCCATTAGTTACTGTTGCAATGGGAATTTGAGAAAATGATAAACAAGAAAGTTGTTCCATATTTTGTCTAGTTGAATTTCATTTTTTGAATCACTCCATTTGGAGTTTTGTAGCTTAAGTTATGGTCCAAAAACCACAACTGGCCGGATTGAAAAATTTCAGGACTGACCATATCTACAGTGCAGTAAACAGTAATTTCCACTCCCTTTTTGGATAGGTTCTGGTCATAATTTGGGGTAGGTTCCCTCATGAAAGTTGTTGGCCTATATCTCAACTTATTGCTGGTAAAATTTCAGGCCAATTGGGCCATTCTACACTGAGTTATGACCAAATGAACAATCACTGTTCATTTGGTCATTCTGCAGAAACAGGTTGCAGGACACCCGGATTGGGGCAAGTTTTTGGTCCACTTGGTTTGGTCTTATGGGCTTAGTTTCTTCACCAAAGTTGTGCCATTATGTGTCTAGTTTCATGTCCAATTGGCCAAACACCAATTGAACCTCTACAATTGAAGTTATGGCTGCCCAAACCTGCTGGACTCATGTTCAATTCTACAGGTCACCTAGGGCAGCCACACTAAACCTAAATCCTATCATTAAACACACTTCATTTCTTGTTTACCAATAACCAAATGGTCACTAATTGACCATTAAAATGTTCCTACACCATTATAGGAGCTAAACTCAAATTTTCTCAAAACCCTAAATTCTCAATTTCTCTACTCTTTCATTAACCTACAATTCAATGTGCTAAATGTTAAGTTAATATCAAGGGCAGCTTATATACTCATTTAATCCAAATAAATCATCAAAACTCTAATAAACCCATGGCTGCCAAAAATATAAAGTGAGTACATCAAAGGTTTTCATTTGAATTTCTTATAAATTTCAAGTTAAATCAACTTTCTAGTCATGAATTTAAAGAGAGAGGAAGATATTGGACACTAACCTTATTAAAGCTCCCACTTGAGCTCCCACTTGAGCTTGTCAATTTTCAAGATTTGTCCCTCTAATGGCTGTCTAAATATGATTTAGAGTGTGAGGATAAATTTTAGTGAAGTAAGGATGAGGTTTTATGGTGTAAAGAGTGAGATTTTAGCAAGAAAAAGAGAAAGTTTTAATGGAGATAGTGAGGGAAAGAGGGGCTGCCGGAAATGGAAGGAGATGAGCAGAAAAATTTTTCAATTTTTTAACTCCTTTTGGTCCCTTTTAATTGATTTAAAGGTGCTTGCTAAAAGATGATTGGTGGAGCTCATTTTAAAGACATCATATGATGTCATAATTAAGTATTTTCTTTCATTTTCTTTTCTTTTCTTTTCTACTCATTTTCAATTCAATTTTCAACAATATTTATTCACATTTTAGATTTATTTACTTAACTGGACAAGTCGGTCAAAAATCGTCTCTGAAGGCGAAATGACCAAAATGCCCTCCATTTGGCTTAACGGGTCAAAATTGTCTGTACCAATTGAAAAATTTTTCTAAATATTTTCTTGGCATTCTAATGCCATAAGAACCTCAATGACCCTTCTTTGGAGTCCCAAAAATTATTTTATGAATTTTTCCCCGGATCTAGGACACCTAGTTGCAAGAACCGTAACTTCTCACTAGGTTACCCATCACTTGGGCACCGGCTCATTTAACTTGGTTGTATTTTATTTCTAAAAATTTTTCTAAATTTTTCTTATTAATATTTGAGTTAATTATGGTTCCTCACTTTAGTTTAAATATTTTTCCAGACGTTCTAGCTGTCCGGACCGACTCCGATCACCGGAATAGTAGAATGTACGAAATTGCTACAGGGATGGTGTTACAATTTCCTTTGCCTCCATTAGCTTTAGTCTTCCCTTTTTGTTTAGCTATTTTCTTAGAAGGACCAGGAATCTGAGATTTTTTTTTCTTATTGCCATTCTTCTTGTTGGACTTTCCAGTAGAAGAAGAAGCAATCAAAGCTACCTCTTTTCCTTTATTGCCCAGCATTTTCTTTTGGGCAATAACCAGCATGTTGAGTAAACCAGCTAAGGTGCATTCCTATTTAGTCATATGGAAATTTGTTACAAAATTCTCAAAAGACTCAGGAAGGGACTGAAGGATCAAATCCGTCTGTAATTGGAAATCCATGTTGAAGTCAAGATGTTCCAACTGCTCAATCAGCCGAATCATCTTGTGGACATGATCCCCAATATTCTGTCCCTCAGACATCCTCATGCGGAACAGCTGCCTAGATATCTCATACCTAGCATTCCTGCTGTGCTCACCACACAACTCTTGTAGGTGAAGGAGGATCTCACTCGTACTCTACATGTTCTCATGCTGCTTCTGTAACTCATTACTCATGGAAGCAAGCATGTAACACTTAGCTCTCATATCATGCTCCTTCCACTTGTCCAAAGTTTCATATTCCTCTTGAGTGGCCTCTAGAGGTAAGGGACTAGGAACATTTAAATCTAGAAAATATCATATATGTTCAAGGTTTAGGACAAGTTTCAAATTTCTTAGCCAATCAGCGAGATTAGGTCCTATCAACCTATTGTGATCAAGTATGCTTGCAAGGATATTGGATGGTGGTGGTTGTTCTGTGCTCATTATTATCAGAAAATTAACTGTAGAAAATAACCAGATTAATTAGTAAATGTATCATGTAATTAACAAAAATGATTATGGTCTTTTAATCAATTGGTCCTCCTACTAACTTAGTGAGTCCTACACTTCCAAAGTAGAAAACGAAAATCCTAGTTGGATGGATTTCTAGTGGATGATTGAATTCTTATAATTCTATTGATCATCCTCAGGTACATCCATTGTTGGAATTACAATAAACTATAAGTGAGCAACTCTTTGCCCATCACATCTCATATGAGGTTCAATCCTTTACCTAGCCCCTAATGCTCAAAATCTCACGTATATCAATTATTGACTTATCTTGCATTAGTTAAGTTGATCCCATTGAGCCAGTAATTATGCAAATAATTTTAATATCCTCAGGTATATCCAATATTGGCCACCAAACCATTTACATATTTACAACATCTCATGGTTAACAATTATTCTTAAGAAAATCTCTTAAATTAATTGCATCTTATGCAACTATTTAAAATTTCTTAAAATAATTACCCCAATGGAGGGCCTATGTTATAATTACTTTAATTATAGCATTTCCAACTTAATCATTTGTTTGAAAGATTTTATGGTCATCCTAATTACTATTAAGGTCTCACTTTGAACATTATCCATTTAGCATGCATATATCATATAATAGCATACATTCCAATACATCTCATGCATTCATGGATAAGCAGTAAATATGGTATGATCATGGACTTTCTAAGGGATTCAATTCTGAGCCACTAAGAATTGAATTAGGCTCAGAATTGAATCAGGGCATTCCTAGGTGCATTTCATTCATTCATTTTATAAGAGTTGCTGAAGGAGTGCATAATCAACACTTGATATTGAATTCCTCCCACTGATCCCACCAATGCTCTTGACCTCCTTGATCTTCTTACAATCCAATATTACATAGTAATTCTTAGCATACTAAGGCGAATTTACAAGAACTAAATAAATGAAATTACAACCCAAAAATTATTACAAACTTAATAATACATGCCCAAAATAAATTAATTAATTTACAATCCCAAAGAAACATAAAAGAAATAATCCAATCACATTGGTATTTTATAGTCCATGATCATCCATCATGCATATCACTATTTAACAATTAAACAAAATAAACATACTTAAATTAAATTGAATATCTCATATTCAACTTAAAAATCCAGATTTGAATATGATTCAAATAAATTTAAAAATTCAGATTTGAATCTCATTCAAACAAATTTTAAAATTTAGATTTGAATCACATTCAAACAACCTTAAAAATTCAGATTTGAATCACATTCAAACAATTTTTAAAAGTTCAGATCTGAATATTATTCAAACAACTTTAAAAAATCAGATTTGAATATGATTCAAACAACTTTAAAAATTCAAATTTGAATCACATTCAAACAACTTTTAAAATTCAGATTTGATCACATTGAAACAATTTTTAAAATTCCGATTTGAATCAAAAATTAATTTTGTGATTAAAATTCTAATTAAACAATTTAATTAGACATAGGATGAGCTTTTAGATCATACAACAATTGCAAATTAAAAAGCCAAACCTTGAGCCACCCATGGAAGCCAAAATTGGCACACCAAAGATGGTGTTCTTCAAGCATGCCGCCACACATCCATTACAATCAGTAATGGATAAATTATTTCATGATCAAAACACACAATTAAATCATATAATCAACAATCTAACTGGCAAATATAGTGGCTCTGATATTAATTGAAGGAGCGGAAGCATGAAAAGCACAAGTTTATACCATTGAATTCAAAAATTTTCACATAGGGTCACATGCATCATGCAAGATTTATTTTTATCTGTTTGATTTCAATGATAAACAATATATTAAAACACTTTTAATATGTTTTTGGATATATATTTTCCATTTAAGATTTTAAAATTAATCATATTAATTTTAGAACCCTAGATTAGTTGAAGAACAAATACACTAACCTCTTGATGTACTGCGATGTATTTATGCCTTTCGGATGCGTCTTTAGGACACCAGATGTTGTCCCCCTAGCTTGTCCACACCAAGAACACCTATGGCAGCCCTTAAACAGCTTCTAAAGCTTTTTCTATTAATTAGAAAATCAAGTTTTGCCTTTTAAGAGATTAAAGATGTAAATAGGACACTAGAAACAATTTCTAGTATTTTTAATTCAAAAGATTGTTTACTAATCTCTTAGAATAGATGAGAGAAGAGGATGAAGAGAAGGGTGAAGGAACGGAAGCGTGAAAAACACAATATTATACCATTGAATTCAAAAATTTTCACCTAGGGTCACATGCACCATGCAAGATTTATTTTTATCTATTTGATTTCAATGATAAACAACATATTAAAACTCTTTTAATATGTTGTGAGATATGTATTTGCCATTTTAGTTTTTTAAATTATTCAGATTAATTTTAGACCCCTAGATTAAATCAAGAACGATTACACTAACCTCTTGATGCACTACAAATGTCTGCGCCTTTGAGATTCGTCTTCAGACACGGATGTTGTCCCTCTAGCTTGTCCACACCAAGAACACCTATGGCAGCCCTTGAACAGCTTCTAAAGCCTTTTCTATTAATTAGAAATTCAAGTTCTGCCTTTTAAGAGATTAGAGATGCAAACAGGACACTAGAAACAATTTCTAGTGTTCTTAATTCAAGAGATTGATGGCTAATCTCTTTGAATTGATGAGAGATGAAGAGAAATAGCTGGAGAGGCTCAAAGTGGCGTGACATATGAGAGGAGAGGCTGCTGGTTGTGTTTTCTTTTCATAACCCCACTTAAATAGCTAGGTTAACACATTAAACCCTAGCCACATGTCACCTTTTGATTAGCTCTAGGTTTAAGTGACCCAATCACATTGTGCCAAGTGTCAAACCTATATTTAATCTTGATTTTAATCATCTTACATGATTAAAAATATTTGGCAAGCTTATGTGTTATGCCATGTGTCACCATCTCATGGTGCCACGTGTCACAATCGTGAAATGACCAAAATGCCCCTCGTGTCTTAATTTTGAGTTCTTAACCCAAAATAATTATTTTCTTCTTCTAATTAATTTATATCAAATATAAATTAATTAATTAATCTCTATTAATTAATTTCTCATCAATTAAATTCATATTTAAACACTTTAAATATAAATTTAATTTATACTACACATCCAATAATCTAGATTTGGTTTCAAGTCATGCTAGGGACTTTGCAATTTAATTGCAAACCAAATCTATTTAATTAATCAATTAAACTCTTTAATTAATTAATTAAATCATATTTAAATAGGTGATAACTTGTGTATGTGTGTGACTTACTAGGCTCATCACTAATTGGCAATGAGACATGATATCAACTCTTAATAACATCGAACTCTTTCTTACCATAAATGATTTCTCTAAATCATTTTATGAACCTCATAGACCATGGTTAACACCTAGCATAGCATGCCATGGCCACCCAATTAGTAATAAGATTTACCTTAAATGAACCTATAATCATATGTTACCATGCACTAGAATCTCTCTCATACAAAATCCCAACTCAATTGGAGTCATGGTTTATGTCAAACTCCATTTGCTATGAATATTATGTTCTCTTTTAATTCCAGTTCTTGATTAAAAGATTTTTCTCATCGAAACTCTTTTACGAATAAATCTATCTGCCAGGAACTTGAAACATCAAGAACAATTAAATGAACATAGGATTTTATCTCTATTTACTTAGAGGCAGATTCCATCTTGATCAACACCTACCTCCATATATAACTAGCAGGATCCAACACATGCCCATATACCCATACATAGTACAAGTATGAAAGCAAAGATCAAACTCAAACTACCTATATACAAGATAATCGTGCTATCTCAGTCTAAAGATTATATGCATCGATATGATTTATGACAAAACATTGACAAGAGTAAACTCCATGTGCTTGTCATAAGTGTCACCGTTCGGCCTACTTATCATTTATAAGTGCCTATCATGTTTGTTATATGGCATGAGACTCACCATTCCATCTTATTTATATCTCATATAAATAACTTGGGAACAAACATGAATACAATCTTTCTGGATAAGTCATGTCCTTATTATGAAGTATCCTTGATTGTGAACCTATTTATGATACTTTGTGCTAGAAATATTGTCACTCATATTCTTAACAACTTAAGAATAATATTTCTAACAAAATATCAATGGACCTTTTCTATTACACATAAATATCTTATTTAAACGGAAAAGTGGAAATGCCTTAATAAAATTATGTATAAGATACATACTAAATGATATGCTCTAGGGCATACTACTAACAATCTCCCACTAGCACTAGAGCCATTCATTACAATATTTTAGACCCATCTTCTCAAGATGTCAGTCTAACTGAGCTTGTTACAAAGGCCTAGTGAATGGATCAGCTGAATTTTTTAGCTGATGTTATTTTTTTGCATGGCTATATCGCCTTGCCCAACTATATCTCTGATAATGTAGTAGTGCCTTTCTATGCGTTTGGATTTTGGGTGAGACCTTAGTTCCTTAGCTCAGATGATCGCTCCATTGTTGTCACAGGTAGTGGGCTGGCGACTCAATGGAAGGAACTCTGTAAGTTACGTCATGAACTTCTTCATCCAAATAACTTCTTTTGCAAGATCGATGCGGCAATATACTCACCTCGAAGAGTGGAATCTGCGATGCGTGCTCTGTTTGGAACTCTTCCAACCGATCGCATCTCCATTACAAATGAACACATATCCAGAGGTAGACTTTCTATCATCGATATCGATTGGAAATCGAAATCGTGATAACCATCCAATTGCAAGTCTCCACATCCATAAATCAAGAATAAATCCTTAGTTCTTCTTAAGTACTTAAGAATATTCTTGACAGCTATCCAGTGTTCCAAACCTGGATTGGATTGATACCTGCTAGTCAAACTAACAGCATA
The DNA here is from genome assembly GCF_030052815.1 of Hevea brasiliensis. Taxonomy (NCBI): domain Eukaryota; kingdom Viridiplantae; phylum Streptophyta; class Magnoliopsida; order Malpighiales; family Euphorbiaceae; genus Hevea; species Hevea brasiliensis. The sequence goes on along the minus strand of NW_026614628.1, from coordinate 109,768 downwards.
TGCGATATCCGGCCTAGTACACAACATTGCATACATTAAACTTCCAATAGCCGAAGCATATGGAATCCTGGCCATCTTATCTCTTTCTTCAGGTGTCTTTGGAGACATCTCTTTAGAAAGGTGGATACCATGTCTCACTGGTAACAATCCTCTCTTGGAATCAAGCATGTTAAACCTCTTTAACACCTTTTCCAAGTATAGACTTTGGGATAAACCAATTATTCTTTTCGCTCTATCTCTATAGATGCGAATCCCAAGAATATAGGTTGCCTCCCCTAAGTCTTTCATGGAGAATGTATTTGACAACCATACCTTTATAGTCGTCAACATACCTGTATCATTACCCATCAACAGTATGTCATCCACATATAAGACAAGGAAAGTGATAGCACTGTCACTAACCTTCTTATATACACATGGCTCATCCTCATTTTTGATAAAACCAAAAGATTTAATGGCTTCATCAAAACGGATGTTCCAACTCCTCGAAGCTTGTTTCAACCCATAAATGGATCGCTTTAGCTTGCATACCTTGGAACCATCTTGGGATTTAAATCTCCTAGGTTGTTCCATGAAAATGTTTTCTTCAATGTATCCATTGAGAAAAGTCGCTTTTGACATCCATCTGCCAAAACTCATAATCAGAGTATGCACTATTGCTAATAAAATCCTAATTGATTTAAGCATGGCAACAAAGTAGAAAGTCTCCTCATAGTCTATTCCTTGCCTTTGGCGAAACCCTTTCGCTACTAGCCTTGCCTTATAGGTCTCTACCTTTCCATCGAACCAATTTTCTTCTTGAAAACCCATTTGTTCCCTATAGGTACAATACCTTGTGTGGGTCAACAAGATCCCAAACTTGATTCTTATACATGGAATCAATCTCGATTTCATAGCATTAATCCATTTTGAAGAGTCTATATCGATATAGCTTCTTCATAGGTAAGTGGATCATCTCCATGATCTACTTCTTCATGAGTAGACAACTCTTGCTCTTCTTCATGAAGAAAACCATATCTCACCGGTGGGTGAGATACCTGGTTGTTCTACGAGGAACAGTGTAGATGTTTCATCAATGGGTATAGGTTGACTAGATGGATCTATATCCATCCGATGCATTGGTTGGTCGAATTCTCCAATTCTAACTCTATTTGCCTTCCTTTGCCTCCTTCTTGAACAAACCGTTGTTCAAGAAATGTGGCATCTCTACTTATCACAACCTTTTGTGAAGTAGGCAAATAAAAATAATATCCAAAACTATCTTTTGGATATCCAACAAATCGACCTTTTACGATCTGGTCTCCAATTTATCAGTGTTCAGCTTTTGATATAATGTGGACAACCCCAAATCTTAACATGCTTAAGACTTGGTTTTCTTCCATGCCATATCTCATAAGGTGTGGAAGAAACTGATTTTGATGGAATCCTATTTAGAATATATAAAGTGATTCTAATGCAAATCCCCAAAGGAGATTGGCATATCAAGATAGCCCATCATACTACGTACCATATCCAATAGGGTACGATTTCTCCTTTAGATACACCATTCGGTTGTGGCGTTCTGGAGAGTGGTGAGAAACAATGCCATGCTCTCTCAAGTATTCATCAAATTCAGTACTCAAATATTCACCTCCACGATCTGATCGAAGAGCTTTAATATTTTTCCTGTTTGATTTTCTACTTCAGATTTAAATTCTTTAAACTTTTCAAAGGATTCATGTTTGTATTTCATCAAATACAAATACCCAAACCTTGATTTATCATCGAGAAAGGTAATAAAATAATGAAAGCCCTCTAGCCATTTCTTTAAACGGACCACATACATCACTATGTATTAGTTCCAAAATATTTTCACTCTTAGCCCTTGTCCAACAAAGGGTGATCTAGTCATTTTGCCTCAAGGCAAGATTCACAAGTTGGAGTTGGCTCAGAGCCCAATGAGGATAGAATCCCAATTTAATCCAATTTTGCAATCCTAACTTCTTCAACATGACATAACCTTAAGTGCCAAATATATATTGAACTTGAGTTATTTATCACCATTGCATTTCATTCATTTATATTACTATACTCTGGCCAGTGGAAACACTTTCTTCGGCAATGGAAACACTTTCTGTTAGCAATGGAAACACTTTCTGCTGGCGGTGGAAACACTTTCCTTTGCCTTTGTCACTTTGGTCTTCCCTTTCGTTTAGCTATTTTCTTGGAAGGACCAGGAATGTGAAGTTCCATTTTCTTATAGCCCTACTTCTTGTTGGACTTTCCAGCAGAAGAAGATGCAACCAAAGCTACCTCTTTTCCTTTATTGCCTGGCATATTCTTTTGGGCAATAACCAGCATGTTGAGTAATTCAGCTAAGGTGCATTCCTGTTTAGTCATATGGAAATTTGTCACAAAATTCCCAAAATAAACAGGAAGGATCAAGGATCAAATCCGTGTGTAGTAGGAAATCCATGTTGAAGTCAAGATGTTCCAACTGCTCAATCAGCCGAATCATCTTGTGGACATGATCCCCAACATTCTGTCCCTCAGACATCCTCATACGGAATAACTGTTTAGATATCTCATACCTAGCATTCTTGCTGTGCTCACCATACAACTCTTGTAGGTGAAGGAGGATCTCACTTGCACTCTGCAAGTTATCATGCTGCTTCTGTAACTCATTACTCATGGAAGCAAGCATGTAACACTTAGCTCTCATATCATGCTCCTTCCACTTGTCCAAAGTTTCATGTTCCTCTTAAGTGGCCTCTAGAGGTAAGGGACCAGAACATTTGAATATAGAACATATCCTATATGTTCAAGGTTCAGTGACAAGTTTCAAATTTCTTAGCCAATCGCATTAGGTCTGTCAACTGTTGTGATCAAGTATGCTTGCAAGGATATTGGATGGTGGTGGTTGTTTTGTGCTCATTTTTATCGTAAAATTAACTGCAGAAAATAACCAGATTAATTAGTAAATGTATCATGTAATTAACCAAAATGATTATGGTCTTTTAATCAAATTGGTCCTCCCACTAACTTAGCGAATCCTACACTTCCAAAGTAGAAAACTAAATCCTAGTTGGATGGATTTCTAGTGGGTGATTGAATTCTTATAATTCTATTGATCATACTCAGGTACATCCATTATTGGAATAACAATAAACTAAAAGTGAGCAACTCCTTGCCCATCACATCTCATGTGAGGTTCAATCCTTTAACTAGCACCTAATGCTCAAAATCTGTACATCCATTATTGACTTATCTTGCATTAGTTAAGTTGATCCCATTGAGCCAAGAATTATGCAAATAATTTTAATGTCCTCAGGTACATCCAATATTGGCCACTAAGCCATTTACATATTTACAACATCTCATGCTTAACAATTATTCTTAAGAAAATCTCTTAAATAAATTGCATCTTATGCAACTATTTAAAATTTCTTAAAATAATTGCCCCAATGGAGGGCTTATGTTATAATTACTTTAATTATAGCATTTCCAACTTAATCATTTGTTTGGAAGATTTTATAGCCATCCTAATTACTATTAAGGTCTCACTTTGCACATTATCCATTTAGCATGCATATATCATATAATTGCATACATTCCCATACATCTCATGCATTCATGGATAAGCAGTAAATATGGTATGATCATGGATTTCTAAGGGATTCAATTGAGCCACCAAGAATTGAATCAGGCATTCCTAGGTGCATTTCATTCATTCATTTTACAAGAGTTGCTGAAGGAGTACATAATCAACACTTGATATTGAATTCCTCCCGGTCCCACCAATGCTCTTGACCTCCTTGAACTTCTTGCAATCCAATATTACATAGTAATCCTTGGCATACCAAGGCGAATTTACAAGAACTTAAATAAATGAAATTACAACCCAAAAATATTATAAACTTAATAATACATGCCCAAAATAAATTAAAATAAATTAATTAATTTACAATCCCAAAGAAACATAAAAGAAATAAATCCAATCACATTGGTCTTTATAGTCCATGATCATCCATCATGCATATCACTATTTAACAATTAAATAAAACATACATACTTAAATTAAATTGAATATCTCATATTCAACTTAAAAATCCAGATTTGAATATGATTCAAATAAATTTAAAAACTCAGATTTGAATCTCATTCAAACAAATTTAAAAATTCAGATTTGAATCACATTCAAACAACTTCAAAAATTCAGATTTGAATCACATTCAAACATTTTTTAAAATCAGATTTGAATCACATTCAAATATTTTTTAAAAATCAGATCTGAATTTTATTGAATCAATTTTAAAAATCAGATTTAAATATGATTCAAACAACTTTAAAAATTCAGATTTGAATCACATTCAAACAACTTTTAAAATTCAGATTTGAATCACATTCAAACAATTTTTAAAATTCTGATTTGAATCATAATTTAATTGTGTGATTAAAACAACTAATTAAACACTTTAATTAGTCAAAGAATAGGCCTTAGATCATACAACAATTGCAGAATTAAAAGCCAAACCTTGAACCACCCATGGAACCATTGTTGCCGCCACCAATGGTGGCTCCACCATGTGTGCCGCCACACCTCATGATCCAACCAGCAATGAATCTCTTGATCTCATGATCAAACACACAATTAAATTATATAATCAACAATCTAAATGGCAAATATAGTGGCTCTGATACCAATTGAAGGAACGGAAGGGTGAAAAACACAATATTATACCATTGAATTCAAAAATTTTCACCTAGGGTCACATGCACCATGCAAGATTTATTTTTATCTATTTGATTTCAATGATAAACAACATATTAAAACTCTTTTAATATGTTTTTGGATCTGTATTTGCCATTTAAGATTTTAAAATTAATCAGATTAATTTTAGAACCCTAGATTAAATCAAGAACGATTACACTAACCTCGTGATGCCTGCGTGTCACGCCTTTGAGATTCGTCTTGAGGACACGGATGTTGTCCTCTAGCTTGTCCACACCAAGAAAACCTATGGCAGCCATGGAACAGCAACTAAAGCCTAACCTAATAATTATAAAATCAAGTTCTGACTTATAAGAGATTAGAGATGCAAGCAGACACTAGAAACAATTTCTAGTGTTCTTAATTCAAGAGATTGATGGCTAATCTCTTTGAATTGATGAGAGATGAAGAGAAATAGCTGGAGAGGCTCAAAGTGGCGTGACATATGAGAGGAGAGGCTGCTGGTTGTGTTTTCTTTTCATAACACCACTTAAATAGCTAGGTTAACACATTAAACCCTAGCCACATGTCACCTTTTGATTAGCTCTAGGTTTAAGTGACCCAATCACATTGTGCCAAGTGTCAAACCTATATTTAATCTTGATTTTAATCATCTTACATGATTAAAAATATTTGGCAAGCTTATGTGTTATGCCATGTGTCACCATCTCATGGTGCCACGTGTCACACTGTGAAATGACCAAAATGCCCGTGTCTTAATTTTGAGTTCTTAACCCAAAATAATTATTTTCTTCTTCTAATTAATTTATATCAAATATAAATTAATTAATTAATCTCTATTAATTAATTTTCATCAATTAAATTCATATTTAAACACTTTAAATATAAATTTAATTTATACTACACATCCAATCATCTAGATTTGGTTTCAAGTCATGCTAGGGACTTTGCAATTTAATTACCAACCAAATCTATTTAATTAATCAATTAAACTCTTTAATTAATTAATTAAATCATATTTAAATAGGTGATAACTTGTGTATGTGTGTGACTTACTAGGCTCATCACTAATTGGCAATGAGACATGATATCAACTCTTAATATCATCGTAACTCTTTCTTACCATAAATGATTTCTCTAAATCATTTTATGAACCTCATAGACCATGGTTAACACCTAGCATAGCATGCCATGGCCACCCAATTAGTAATAAGATTTACCTTAAATGAACCTATAATCATATGTTACCATGCACTAGAATCTCTCTGTTACAAAATCCCAACTGCCGAGTCATGGTTTATGTCAAACTCCATTTGCTATGAATATTATGTTCTCTTTTAATTCCAGTTCTTGATTAAAAGATTTTTCTCATCGAAACTCTTTCGAATAAATCTATCTGTCTGGCCAGGAACTTGAAACATCAAGAACAATTAAATGAACATAGGATTTTATCTCTATTTACTTAGAGGAACAGATTCCATCTTGATCAACACCTACCTCCATATATAACTACTAGGAGCCAACACATGCCCATATACCCATACATAGTACAAGTATGAAAGCAAGATCAAACTCAAACTACCTATATACAAGATAACTATGCTATCTCAGTCTAAAGATTATATGCCGATATGATTTATGACAAAACATTGACAAGAGTAAACTCCATGTGCTTGTCATAAGTGTCACTGGTTCGGCCTACTTATCATTTATAAGTGCCTATCATGTTTGTTATATGGCATGAGACTCACCATTCCATCTTATTTATATCTCATATAAATAACTTGGGAACAAACATGAATACAATCTTTCTGGATAAGTCATGTCCTTATTATGAAGTATCCTTGATTGTGAACCTATTTATGATACTTTGTGCTAGAAATATTGTCACTCATATTCTTAACAACTTAAGAATAATATTTCTAACAAAATATCAATGGACCTTTTCTATTACACATAAATATCTTATGTAAACGGAAAAGTGGAAATGCCTTAATAAAATTATGTATAAGATACATACTAAATGATATGCTCTAGGGCATACTACTAACAAAGGGGAACCTCTTGGGTGGCAGCACCAAAGAGAATGGCTGCTGGTTGTATTGTTTTCTTTTCATAACAACACTTATATACTAGGTCAACACATTGAACCCTTGCCACATGTCACCCTCTGATTGGTTCTAGGTTTAATTGACCCAATCACATTATGCCAAGTGTCAAACCTATATTTAATCTTAATTTTAATCATCTTACATGATTAAAAGACATTTGGAAAGCTTATGTATAATGTCATGTGTCACCATCTCATGGTGCCACATGTCACCCTGTGAAATGACCAAAATGTCCCTGTGTCTTAATTTTGAGTTCTTAACCCAAAATAATTTTTCTTCTTTTAATCAATTTATATCAAGTATAAATTAATTAATTATTCTTTATTAAATAATTTCTCATTAATTAAATTCATATTTAAACACTTTAAATATAAATTTAACTTATACTGTACATCCAATAACCTAGATTCGGTTGCAAGTCATGCTAGGGACTTTGCAATCTAATTGCAAATCAAACCTATTTAATTAATCAATTAAACTCTTTAATTAATTAATTAAATCATATTTAATTAGGTGATAACTTGTGTATGAGTGTGACTTACTAGGCTCATCACTAATTGGCAATGAGACAAGATATCAACTCTTAATATGATCAGAACTCTTTCTTACCATAAATGATTTCTCTAAATCATTTTATGCACCTCATAGACCATGGTTAACACCTACCATAGCATGCCATGGCTACCCAATTGGTAATAAGGTTTACCTTAAATGAACCTATAATCATATGTTACCATGTACTAGAATCTCTTTATTACAAAATCCCAACTCAAGTTGGAGTCAAGGTTTATGTCAAACTCTATTTGCTATGAATATTATGTTCTCTTTTAATTCTAGTTCTTGATTAAAAAGATTTTCTGATCAGAAACTCTTTTTGAATAAATCTATCTGTCCTGGCCAGGAACTTGAAACATTAAGAACAATTAAATGAACATAGGATTTTATCTATATTTACTTAAAGGAACAGATTCCATCTTGATCAACACCTACCTCCATATATAACTAGTAGGAGCCAACACATGCCCATATACCCATACACAGTATAAGTATGAAAGCACTATCAAACTCAAACCACCTATATACAAGATAACTGTGCTATCTCAGGTCTAAAGATTATATACACTGATATGATTTGTGACAATGCATTGACAAGAGTAAACTCCATGTGCTTGTCATAAGTGTCACTGGTTCGGCCTACTTATCATGTATAAGTGCCTATCATGTTTGTTATATGGTATGAGACTCACCATTCCATCTTATATATATCTCATATAAATAACTTGGAAACAAACATGAATACAATCTTTCTGGATAAGTCATGTCCTTATTATGAAGTATCCTCGATTGTGAACCTATTTATGATACTTTATACTAGAAATACTGTCACTCATATTCTTAACAACTTAAGAATAGAATTTCTAATAAAATATCAATGGACCTTTTCTATTACACATAAATATATTATGTAAACGAAAAAGTGGAAATGCCTTTTATTAATAAAAATATTTACAAGATACATACTAAATGATATGCTCTAGGGCATACTACTAACAACAGTATCGCACTCGTATTTTCTCTGAGGTTCATGACTATTTGTGATGGGAGCTTTCCAAAACCTTAAGCTTCCAGCTTACTCACAGATGAGGCTAACTGACCATTCTGCCTCTCTATGTTTTGAATGCTATTTTTGGTCTCCTGTTGAAACTATTGGGTATTGTTAGCCAAAGCCTTAATAATTTCATCAAGTGACATACCTTGATTTGAGGGAGGCGGAGGTGGTTGTGGTTGATTCACTTGTGGTCTTTGCTGCTGGTATCGGTTTTGCACCGGTTGATTCCCATAACTCAGATTGGGATGATCTCGCCATCCTCGATTATAGGTACTATAAAAGGGATCATACCTACGTTGTGGTTGTCCATAATGTCCTATTGCATTAGCATGTTGCATTGATTCATCCTCTTCTAACGCAGGACACATGTCAGTAGTATGACTCGAACTCGAACAAATTCCACATACCTTAACAGTTTGCATGTTCCCTACAGCCAACTGCCTCACCAAAGAAGTTAAATGAAAATTTTGTTTCTCAAGGTTAGATGTATTTACCTCGTTAACCTTCATAGGTGTGTGATCCATTCTCATTCCAAACTGCTGAGAATTTGCTGCCATGTTAGCAATAAGCCTCCTTGCCTCTTCTGGTGTCTTATCAACCAAAGCTCCTCCACTAGCAATATCTATCATACTGCAGTCCATTGGTAGAAGTCCCTCATAGAAATACTGAATCAATAACAGCTCACTTATTTGATGATGAGGACAGCTTGCACACAGCTTCTTAAATCTCTCTCAATACTCATACAAACTCTCTCCATTATACTGTCGAATGTCACAAATTTCTTTTCTTATGTTGTGTGACACCCCTTACCCATCTACAGTATATCCGAGTAAGATATGTTACATAGTGTACCGGAACACTGTATTTTATCACAATCATTTTTATTCTTCCTTAATTTATTTTTATCATAGTTTTGAATATAATTTGTGAAATATAATTCATTTAAGTCATTTATTTAAATTATAATTTATTTGAGGTTCCGAAAATTTTATAGAAAATTCGGCAGAGTACCAGCTAAAAATGGAGAAAACAGTTCTTTGGAACCTGTGAAAAACACTTCCAATAATCATTTCCAATCATTCTCAAACTCCAATAACCATCAACATGGTCTCAATACTTTTAAACAATATTTCCATTTCTCATTCATTCATTTCTCATGGTATTCATATATAAGCAATAAATAAATACTCAATTTTCCATTCATAAACACAATTTCCACCATTACATTAACATCAAAATACATTACATAAGTCTCAATTACACGAGAAAATAAAAGTTAGTTACAAAATACCAAAATGAAACCTAGTGTCCTACCAATGCACTAAAGATAGTGAGGTGACACAGACACTATGCAGAGCTGCAGGTGGTCTCACCCAGTCTGTGGTCTACTGGGCTCTCGATCAGTATCTCCAGAACCTACGCGTGGCAAAAGCAACGTGCTAAGCAATAATGCTTAGTGGTGCCAATAATAAAATAAAAAGAAATAACAAGAAATAAATATGTAGTGCATGTTTTGATGTCTTATGCAGACAAATTTTTTTTTTTATCATTATTGGTAATCTTATTCATTATGTACTTATTATATTCATTATTTCATTAAATTTGTTCACTTTCATTTTTGGGTGCCCAAGTAACCTATACTGGATGACTGGACTGTATAAACGGGTAAACTGGCACTGGTATCTAGTACCTCGACCGTCACACCATCGGTCACATATGCATCTCCTGGTGTGCAACAGAACAGCTAATAAGCTGTAATAACATTAGGCACAAGGCCAAGTATTAACACAATGTAAGAATGGCTAAAAGCCATAAAATCACAGAATGACATAATACCAAGTGCAGTACTGCTAACTGAACCCTATTGGCATGCCAACCTATCCAAACCAATCTTGCTAGGTGTACTAGGGTATGTTACACTTTTAAACTTTCACAATTTTCGGAATTTAAGTTTTAGTGTTACTATTCTATTCATTGGTCAACAAAAATGTTGACTTTTGCATAGGCAATAGGTACATTGGTTTTAATATCATCAACATTCCACATTTTGCATTCAAAATTTGTTGGTATTGGTTGCCAATACCATTTCTAAGCTTAATGTTAGTTGGGCAGAATTTTCACTTTTTATACCTTGTATTTACTGTTTCATTAGTCCATTTTTCTATGGGAATTTGGCAAACTGATCAACATTAAAGTTGTTCCTTATTTTGTCTAGTTGCATTTCCTTTTTTGAATCACTCTATTTGGAGTTTTGTAGCTCAAGTTATGATCCAAAAACCACAACTGGCCGGATTGAAATTTTTCTAGACTGACCATATCTGTAGTGTAGTAAATAGTGACTGTAACTCACTTGTTGGATAGGTTCTGGTCATAATTTGGGTTAGATTTCTTCATGAAAGTTGTTGTTCTATATCTCAGCCTATTGCTGGTAAAATTTCAGGTCAATTGGACCATTCTATACTGAGTTATGGCCAAATGACCAAATACTATTCATTTGGTCATTCTGCAGAAATAGACTGCAGGTCACCCGGATTAGGGCAAGCTTTTAGTCAACTTGGTTTGGTTTTATGGGCATGATTTCTTCACCAAAGTTGTGTCATTATGTGTCTAGTTTCATGTCCAATTGGCCTTGCACCAATTGAACCTCTACAATTCAAGTTATGGCTACCCAAAACTACTGGACTCATACTCAGTCCTGCAGGTTAGCCAAGGCAGCCCACCTAAACTCAAATCCAACATCCTTACTCACTTCAATTCTTTCTCACACACATTCAAATGGTCACTAATTGACCATTACAAGGTTAATAAACCATTACATGAGCAAACCCTATTGTTGTTAATTGTCCACATTTTCCATGTTCGTATATGCCTAAACTTTGTATTTCAATTACACAATTAGGTTCAATTACTCATTTAATACCAAGGGCAGCCCATGAACCACTTTACTTCAAGCAAACTTGTCAACCCTAATCAACCCTAAGCTGCCAAAATTGTAGGGTGCACACACATACTTGTTTGTTTTATTTTCTTACATTTCCTACACAATTCATGCCCTTAAACATGAATTAAAGCAAAAGGAATAAGGATTGGACACTAACCTTGAATGGAGCATAATTTCAAGCTACCCAAACTTCTTTTTTTCTTCCTCTTTTGGCTGCCTAGAGGATGTTAAAGTTGCTAGGTTAATTTTTTGTGAAGCAAGTTTGTGGTTTCAAGGTGAAATAAAGTGAGGTTTGGGAGCTTTAGTGAGCTTTCATGGTGGAATGGGTTTGGGAGAGAAAGTGACGACTGGTTTGGGTGAGGAAGAGCAGATGGCTTTTTTTTTTTTTGTCTCAATTATCCTATTTAATAGGTTATTTTAAGTAGTGCTTAACTGTGATTGGTGGATAGGTTTTTAATGACATCATATGATGTCATAATTAGGTATTTTCTTTCATTTTCTTTTCCTTTCTGCACTACTCACTTTCAATTTAATTTTTAGCAATATTTATTTATATTTTAGATCATAATAATTATTTACTTGACTAGACAAGTCGGCCAAAAATCATCTCTGAAGGCAAAATGACCAAAATGCTCTCCGTTTGGCTTAACAGACCAAAATTGTCTGTACCGATTGAAAAATTTTTCTAAGCATTTTGTTGGCATTCTAATGTTATAAGAACCTCAATGACCCTTCTCTGAAGTCCCAAAAATTATTTTATGAATTTTTCCCTGGGTTTAGGACTCCTAGTTGCGAGAACCGCAACTTCCCACTAGGTTACCTATCGCTAGGGTACCGGCTTATTTAACTTGATTGTATTTTATTTCTCAAATTTTTCCTAAATTTTTCTTATTAATATTTGAGTTAATTATGGTTCCTCACTTTAGTTTAAATATTTTTCCGGACGTTCTAGCTATCCGCACCATACATCAGTCACCGAATCAGAATGTACGGAGTTGCTACAGGGAGGGTGTTACAACTCTTCCCCTCTAATTTAAATTTCGTCCTCAAAATTTATCTGATGTAAACAGTTGAGGGAACTGTTGCCTCATTGTCTCTTCACTTTCCCATGTTTCCTTTTTGGTATTGTGGTGCCTCCAAAGCACTTTCACCAGTGAAATCTGCTTATTCCTCAACTCTTTCACTTCCCAAGCCAGGATTCGTATGGGTTCTTCTTCATATGTCAAATCCGGTTGTACTTTAAATTTTTTCATGGAGATGACATGTGAAGGATCTGAGCGGTATCTTCTTAGCATAGACACGTGAAACACATTGTGGATCTTGTCCAGGTCTGGAGGTAAAGCTAGCCTATAGGCCACTGGACCCACACGTTTAATAACTTCATATGGGCCAATGAACCTAGGGCTTAACTTACCTTTTCTTCCAAACCTTAGTACCTTCTTCCAAGGTGACACCTTGAGGAACACTTTGCCCCAACCGCATATTCTATTTCTTTTCTCTTTAAGTCGGCATAGGATTTCTGTCTGTCTGAGGCAACCTTCAGATTGGCTTTGGTTAGTTTTACCTTCTCTTCAGTCTGTTTCACCAAGTCTGGGCCTACCAGTTTGTCTTCGCCCAATTCAGTCCAGCACACTAGAGTTCTACATTTTCTCCCACACAGTGCTTCATACGGGGCCATTTGGATACTAGCTTGGTAGCTATTGTTGTATGTAAATTTTGCCAGTGGGAGGTATCTATCCCAACTTCCCTCAAATTCAATGACACAACTCCTCAGCATATCCTCAAGGACCTAACATATATTTCATGTTATTATTAGCATTTTAGTTCAATATTTGTATTAATTTAATTGGTTTCAATTATTTACCTAGATTACTCTTTCTGATTGCCTATCCGTCTGAGGATGGAAAGCTGTGCTGAAGTGAAGTTGTGTACCCAAGGATTCATGCAACTTCTTTCAAAATCTCGATGTAAACCTTGGGTCTCGATCAAATATGATGGAAAGTGGAATTCCATGTAGTCTAGCTATCTTACTGATATACAATTCTGCTAACTTCTCTAATGAGTAGTCAGTCCTAACTGGCAAAAAATGTGCTGACTTCGTCAATCTATCTACTATCACCCATACTGCATCATGCTTCTTTTGGGTGAGAGGTAGACCATTTACAAAATCCATGGTGACTCGATCCCATTTCCATTCAGGTATGTGTATAGGCTGTAGCAAACCCGATGGAACTTGATGTTCTGCCTTGACTTGCTGAAATATCAAGCATTTAGTCACATAGTCAGCTATGTCCTTCTTCATACCAGTGCCACCAATATCAAGCTTGGATCATGATACATTTTTGTACTTCCTGGGTGCATAGCATAAACACTAGCATGTGCCTCTTTCAGAATACTGGCTTTCAATTCCCCATTATCTGGTACACGTAATCTTCCTTTGTAGTATAGACACCCATCTGCTTTCACCTCATAGTCAGTTGCTTTTCCCTCTGAGATTTTGCTCATAATAGCCATTAACTTTTCATCTGCCTTTTGCCCATCTAAAATATACTGTAGCAGGTTTGGTATCACTTGCAACTCAGCCAAAATAGCTCCATCTCGAGCCAAAGATAGACCGGCATTCAATGATCTCAAAGCTATGATGGATTTTTTGCTCAAAGCATCTGCAACTACATTTTCCTTTCCAGGATGGTAGTCAATTACACAATCATAGTCCTTCAGGAACTCAATCCATCGCCTCTGTCTAAGGTTGAGCTTCTTCTGGGTTGGTAAGTATTTTAGAATTTTGTGGTATGTGTAAATGTAGCACTTTTCACCATACAAGTAGTGCCTCCATATCTTTAGTGCGAAGATAATTGCTGCAAGTTCTAGATAATGGGTAGGGTAATTCTGTTCATGTGGCCTTAGCTGCCTGGATGCATAAGCGACCACCTTCCCCTCTTGCATCAATACACACCCTAACCCATTATGAGAGGCATCACTATAGACCACAAAGTCCTTTCCCAACACTGGCTATGTTAACAGTGGTGCCTCTGTCAACATAGCCTTTAACTTCTCAAAACTAGTCTGACACTTGTCATCCCAGTCAAATCTGATGTTCTTATGTAACAACTTAGTCATTGGAGTAGCTATTAAGGAAAATCCCTTCACAAATCTTCTGTAATACCCAGCTAGCCCCAAGAAACTTCTGATCTCAGTTGTATTTCTGGGAGGCTTCCATTCCATCACTGCTTCTATTTTCTTGGGATCCACCCTCATCCCATCAGCTGACACTATGTGTCCAAGGAATGCAATCTCATTCAACCAGAAGTCACACTTGGACAACTTAGCATACAGCTTCTTTTCTCTCAGGGTTTGCAGGACAATCCTCAAATGCTCATCATGTTCTTCATTGGTCTTGGAATACACCAAAATATCATCAATAAAGACCACTACGAACTGATCTAGGTATGGATGGAAGATACGGTTCATAAGGTCCATGAATGCTGTTGGTGCATTTGTTAGGCCAAAGGGCATCACCAGAAACTCATAATGCCCATACCGGGTCCTAAATGCAGTCTTTGGCACATCTGCATCCTTCACCCTCAACTGATGATACCCTGATCTGAGATCAATTTTAGAAAATACTCCTGCTCCTTTCAACTGATCAAACAGATCATCAATTCTAGGTAATGGATACTTATTCTTCACAGTCACTTTATTCAACTGCCGGTAATCAATGCATAACCTCAAAGTCCCATCCTTCTTTTTCACAAATAGCACTGGAGCTCCCCATGGTGACACACTGGGGCGTATGAACCCCTTATCCAGCAACTCCTGTAACTGGATTTTCAGTTCCTTCAATTCTGTGGGCGCCAACCTATAAGGAGCAATAGAGATTGGTGCTATATCCGACAGTATCTCAATAGCAAATTCAACTTTCCATTCTGTTGGCAAACCAGGCAATTCTTCAGGGAACACATCTGGGAAGTCTCTTACCGTGGGTATGTCACATAGATCTGGCTTAGCCTGCCTAGTATCCACCACATGTGCTAGGTAGGCTTCATAGCCTTTTCTCATCAATTTTCTTGCAACTATGGCTGAGATGACAATGGACAAGAAATCTGTCCTTTCCCCTACAACTGTGATCTCATTGCCCTCAGCAGTTTTCAAAGAAATCCTCTTCAATTTACAATCAACCATTGCTTGATGACGTGACAACCAGTCCATTCCCAAAATCACGTCAAACTCATGGAAAGGCAACGCAATCAGGTCTGCCAAGAATTCATACCCCTGAATCCTTAACGGGCAACATTTGTACACTTTGTTCACCACTACACTGTGGCCTAATGGATTAGTGACTAGAATGTCTTAGTCACTCTCTCCTACTAATATCCCCCTCTCTATGGGTAGGTTGATGCAGATGTATGAATGAGTGGATCCTGAATCCACCAATGCATGCACAGATGTATTGTAGAGAGAAAACGTACCCCTGATGACGTCCGGGGCATCTTGCTCCTCCTGAGCTCTCATGGCATAGGCTTTGGCAGGTGGTCTGCCCTCAGGCCTCTCTGCTGGCTCAGATGCATGCCTCTGTGATGGTCCCACTACCTCAGATTTGCCAGATTTCCTACCCTTTTGTGGTGCAGGAGTAGGTCTGTCTGCTTGTGTTAGAGCAGCTGTAGTAGTGCTGCGTGGACAGTTCCTCAACTGATGCTCTGTCGATCCACACCCTAAGCAGGCACCAGTCACTCTCCAACACTCCCCCTTATGCCACTTCAAGCAATGTGGACATGCAGAAGATGCTAGGGCTGGTCCCTTAAACCCCATCCCTGGAAAGTTGCCCACTGATGGTGTGGACTGACCTCTCCTAGGGGTGAACTGTGGCCTGGGCCCCTGAAACTGACCTTGACCTTGTGGTTGACCTAAACTCTGTGCAGGTGGACCTTTGAACTTCTTCCTAGGTGCAAGAGATGAACTAAACTGACCTAGGCCCCTCTTCTGCTGTCTCTCTCTTCTGGTCTGCTCACTTATTCTAACCTTTATAACTTTTATAGCAGCTTCCACTAACTTGGTGAAGTCTGTGATTCCCAAGGCAGTGATCATGATCTTTATGTTGTCATTTAATCCCTCTTCAAATCTCTCACACCTTTCAGCTTCATTAGGGACTATCTCCCTTCCGTAGCGGCTTAGTCTAACAAATTCCTTTTCATACTCTGCCACTATCAGCTATCTCTGCCTCAGGTTAATGAACTCTCTTCTTCTCTCTTCTAGGTATACACTACCCACATATTTCTTCTTGAATTTGGAGAGGAAGAAGTCCCAAGTTATTACTTCTGGTTGTACTTCACTGGACACCGTATCCCACCATTCATATGCATCATCTTGCAATAGAGATACAGCAGCTTCTAGATTTTGTTCAGGAGTAGAGTTATTTTAAAACTCTGCCTGTTCTGTTCAACCAATTTTTGACAGCAACAAATCATCTTCTCTCTTGCCAAAGAAGTTCACTGCTCCAAATTTTCTCAATCTTTCTAGGTGTGATTTTGGTTGTGGAGGTGGTGGTGGTGGTGGCATTACCCTAGCCATTTGTTTGAAGAATTCGGCCATTTGCTGGAACACGGCCTGTGGATGTTGAACAGGCTCTGATGGAGCTAGCGGAGTAGGTTCTCCCATACCCCTAGTCTCAGCTGGTGCAGGTGGAGCATGACTCTCCACTTTCTCCTTAACTGCCCTCTGAGATGTGGGGTCTCAGAGGTCCATATCCTATTCAAAATAACAAAGACAAATAGATCTACATTAGTGTCACCTCAACTCTTACAAATGCAATGCATGGTATGGACTCGATGTAGGCCTAGAAATGCCTAAATCGTGCTCTGATACCACTAAATGTGAGACCTCTTACCCGTCTACAGTATATCCGAGTAAGATATGTCACACAGTGTACTGGAACACTGTATTTTATCTCAATTATTTTTATTCTTTCTTAATTTATTTTTATCATAGTTTTGAATAAAATTTGTGAAATATAATTTATTTAAGTCATTTATTGAAATTATAATTTATTTGAGGTTCCGAAAATTTTATAGAAAATCCGGCAGAGTACCAGCTAAAAATGGAGAAAACAGTTCTTCGGAACCTGTGAAAAACACTTTCAATAATCATTTCCAATTATTCTCAAACTCTAATAACCATCAACATGGTCTCAATATTATTCAACAATATTTCCATTTCTCATTCATTCATTTCTCATGGTATTCATATATAAGCAATAAATAAATACTCAATTTTCCATTCAAAAACACAATTTCCACTATTTACATTAACATCAAAATACATTACATAAGTCTCAACTACACAAAAGAAAATAAAAGTTAGTTACAAAATATCAAAATGAAACCTAGTGTCCTACCAATGCACAGAAGATGGTGAGGTGACATGGATACTATGCAGAGCTGCAGGAGGTCTCACCCAGTCTGTGGTCTACTGGGCTCTTGGTCAGTATCTCCAGAACCTATGCGTGGCAAAAGCAATGTGCTAAGCAATAATGCTTAGTGGTGCCAATAATAAAATAAAAAGAAATAACAAAAAGTAAATATGTAGTGCATGTTTTGATGTCTTATGCAGACAATTTTTTTTTTTATCATTATTGGTAATCTTATTTATTATGTACTTGTTCTATTCATTATTTCATTAAATTTGTTCACTATCATTTTTGGGTGCCCAAGTAACCTATACTAGATGACTGGACTGGATACACCGGTAAACTGGCACTAGGCATCTAGTAACTCGGCCGTCACACCATCGGTCACATATGCATCTCCCGGTGTGCAACAGAACAGCAAATAAGCTATAATAATATTAGGCACAAGGCCAAGTATCAACACAATGTCAGAATGGC
This sequence comes from Hevea brasiliensis, assembly GCF_030052815.1. NCBI lineage: Eukaryota > Viridiplantae > Streptophyta > Magnoliopsida > Malpighiales > Euphorbiaceae > Hevea > Hevea brasiliensis. The sequence goes on along the minus strand of NW_026614628.1, from coordinate 91,516 downwards.
TAAAAGCTATGAAATCATAGAATGACATAATACCATGTGCAGTACTACTAACTGAACCCTATTGGCATGCCAACCTATCCAAACCAATCTTGCTAGGTGTACTAGGGCATGTTACACATTTAAACTTTCACAATTTTTGGAATTTAAGTTTTAGTGTTACTATTCCATTCATTGGTCAACAAAAATGTTGACTTTTGCATAGGCAATAGGTACATTGGTTTTAATATCATCAACATTCCACATTTTGCATTCAAAATTTGTTGGTATTGGTTGCTAATACCATTTCTAAGCTTAATGTTAGTTGGGTAGAATTTTCACTTTTTATGCCTTGTTTTTACTATTCCATTAGTTTATTTTTATATAGGAATTTGGCAAACTGATCAACATGAAAGTTGTTTCTTATTTTGTCTAGTTGCATTTCCTTTTTCGAATCACTCCATTTGGAGTTTTGTAGCTCAAGTTATGATCCAAAAGCCACAACTGGCCAGATTGAAATTTTTCTGGACTAACCATATCTACAGTGCAGTAAATAGTGAGTGAAACTCACTTGTTAAATAGGTTCTGGTATTAATTTGGGTTAGGTTTCTTCATGAAAGTTATTTTTCTATATCTCAGCTTGTTGCTGGTAAAATTTCAGGTCAATTGGACCATTCAACACTGAGTTATGGCCAAATGACCAAATACTGTTCATTTGGTCATTCTGCAAAAATAGACTACAGGTCACCCGGATTAGGGCAAGTTTTGGTCCACTTGGTTTGGTTTTATGGGCATGGTTTCTTCACCAAAGTTGTGCCATTATGTGTCTAGTTTCATGTCCAATTATCCTTGCACCAATTGAACCTCTACAATTCAAGTTATGGCTGCCCAAACCTACTAGACTCATACTCAGTCCTACAGGTTAGCCAAGGCAGCCAACCTAAACTCAAATCCAACATCCTTACTCACTTCAATTCCTTCTCACACACATTTAAATGGTCACTAATTGACCATTACAAGGTTAATAAACCATTACATGAGCAAACCCTATTGTTGTTAATTGTCCACATTTTCCATGTTCACACATGCCTAAACTTTGTATTTTACTTACACAATTAGGTTCAATTACTCATTTAATATCAAGGGCAACCCATGTACCACTTTACTTTAAGCAAACTCATCAACCCTAATCGACCCTAAGCTGCAAAAATTGTAGGGTGCACACACACACTTGTTTGTTTTATTTTCTTACATTTCCTACACAATTCATGCCCTTAAACATGAATTAAAGCAAAAGGAACAAGGATTGGACACTAACATTGAATGGAGCAGAATTTCAAGCTACCCAAACTTCTTTTTTTCTTCCTCTTTTGGCTGCCTAGAGGATGTTAAAGTTGCTAGGTTAATTTTTTGTGAAGCAAGTTTGTGGTTTCAAGGTGAAATAAGGTGAGGTTTGGGAGCTTTAGTGAGCTTTCATGGTGGAATGGGTTTGGGAGAGAAAGTGACGCCTGGTTTGGGTGAGGAAGAGCAGATGGCTTTTTTTGTTGTCTCAATTATCCTCTTTAATAGGTTAATTTACGTAGTGCTTAATTGTGATTGGTGGATAGGTTTTTAATGACATCATATGATGTCATAATTAGGTATTTTCTTTCATTTTCTTTTTCTTTCTTCTCTACTCATTTTCAATTTAATTTTTAGCAATATTTATTCATATTTTAGACCATAATAATTATTTACTTAACTAGACAAGTCGGCAAAAAATCACCTCCGAAGGCGAAATGACCAAAATGCCCTCCGTTTGGCTTAACAGACCAAAATTATCTGTACCGATTGAAAAATTTTTCTAAGCATTTTGTTGGCATTCTAATATCATAAGAACCTCAATGACCCTTCTCTGGAGTCCCAAAAATTATTTTATGAATTTTCCCCTGGGTCTAGGACTCCTAGTTACGAGAACCGCAACTTCCCACTAGGTTAGCCATCGTTAGGGTACCGGCACATTTAACTTGATTATATTTTATTTCTCAAAATTTTCCTAAATTTTTATTATTAATATTTGAGTTAATTATGGTTCCTCACTTTAGTTTAAATATTTTTCTGGACGTTCTAGTGTGGGACCAACAATCGTCACCAAACAAGAGGAATGTACGAGTTCTTTGCGAGGAGGGTGTTACATGTTGGCAGCACAGGAAGCAGGAAAATACTTCTCCAGAAATATCTACTTCATCCCATTCCATGAGTTGATAGATCCAGAAGGAAGGTAATACAACCAATCCTTAGCTGTGCCCTCCAGTGAGAAAGGGAAAGCTCGAAGCTTGATTTGATCCTCTGAAACTCCATGTGGTTTCATGCTGGAACACACAACATGAAATTCTTTTAGATGCTTATGTGGATCCTCACCTGCAAGACCATGAAACTTAGGCAATAAATGGATTAGTCTAGATTTCAACTCAAAAGCAACATTTAAAGCAGGGTATTGGATACACAAAGGCTGTTAGTTTAGATTAGGAGCAGCTAACTCTTTCAAGGTTCTAGCAGTCATGGTTTCATTTTCAGAATTTGACTTTGAATCCGAATCCGAACTTAACTCCTTTGGAGATTAGACTCCTTCAGATGTACTCGGAATCTACCAAGCTTGCTTAGCCAATTTTCTCAACCGTTTAGCTGTTTTTCTACTTCTGGATCAAAGATCAACTCACCAGATTAAGAAGTTCTTGTCATAAACAAAAAGAAATCAAAGAAAAAAAAATAGAAAAATGCCTCAAAATCCTAGAAAACAATCGAATTTGGCCTCAAGAGGGTGGGGCCAAAAAATCCAATGGATTAATTGGTCTTGATCAGAGCGTCGTTTCCTTCAAAATAGGTATGGGCCGCCGTCCAAATTCAACAAAAATTCTTATTGAATAGTAACACCACAAATTTTTTTTTTTTTTTGAAAACCTAAAAGCAGCAACACTCCACAAAACAAAGTTAATGACAAAACACCCTAACACTAAAAACATGAATTCCAACAAACTTCAGTCCCCGGCAACGGTGGCAAAATTCTTGATGGGTGTTGAATCCACCAGAAATTAAATTAACTGAAATCACCAATTATAAAATATTTTCTATAGTAAATGGTAAATCCAGATCGAACCCTAGAGACTGAATTGTTAAATTTCGTACACTTGTGTAATGAAAAAAAAAAAACAAAGGTTGGGGGGGCGGGGTTAATTCACAATCCAAAGATGAAATCAAAAATCCAAAATTAAGATCTAAAAATAAGAAACTCTCCAATTAAACAAACTTCAGTCCAAGGTAATTCGCATTCCAATGCATTGATTTGATCATGGACAAAAGAAACACAATTATATCTTATTGTATACTTAATGTAGATTTACCAAACAGCGAGGTAAACCCTTGACTTCCCTATACTCACCAATTCGAGCCCAGAACTCTTATTGACTCTAATTATTAACTGAGCTGGTATTAAGCAATCCTCATCAAATTAATAACTATTTTAAGAAAAGGAAATAGTTAAGCTGAACAACAATTTTTGAAGCATAAATCATTTAATCCACCCTATTGTTTCCTTAGGTTATTATCGAAAACTTGGATCATAATCAATAAAACCTAATTGCTACTTATGTTCAATCTTACACAACAATTACTGTGACACCCCTTATCCGTCCACAGTATAGCCGAGTAAGATATGTGACATAGTGTACCGGAACACTCTATTTTATCTCAATCATTTTTTATTCTTCCTTAATTTATTTTTATCATAGTTATGAAGTACAATATATTTCATTTAAGTCATTTATTGAAATTATATTTTATTCGAGGTTCCGCAAATTTTATAAAAAATTCGACAGAGTGCTGGCTAAAAATGGAGAAAACAGTTCTTCGGAACCTGTGAAAAACACTTCCAATAACCATCAACATGGTCTCAATATTTTTCAACAATATTTCCATTTCTCATTCATTCATTTCACATAATATTCATATACAAGTCATAAATAAATACTCAATATTCCATTCATAAACACAATTTCCACTATTTACATTAATATCAAAATACATTACATAAGTCTTATTATACATGAGAAAATAAAAGTTTGATTACATAATACCAAAATAAAACCTAGTGTCCTACCAATGCACTGAAGACGGTGAGGTGAAATGGACACTATGCAGAGCTGCAGATGGTCTCACCCAGTCTGTGGTCTACTGGGCTCTCAATCAGTCTCTCCAGAACCTACGCGTGGCAAAAAGCAACGCACTAAGCAATAATGCTTAGTGGTGCCAATAATAAAATAAAAAAAAAATAGAAAATAAATATGCAGTGCATGTTTTGATGTCTTATGCAAACAATTTTTCGTTCATTATTGGTAATCTTATTTATTTTGTATTTGCTATATTCATAATTTCATTAAATTTATCCACTTCCATTTTTTAATTGCCCAAGTAACCTATACTAGATGACTGGACTGGATAAACGGGTAAACTGGCACTGGGTATCAAGTACCTCGGGTTGTCATACCATCGGTCACATAGGTTACACTTTTAAACTTTACAATTCTTGAAATTTAAGTTTAGGTGTTACTATTCATTTCATTAGTCAATTAAAATGTTGACTTTTGCATAGACAATAGGTACATTGGTTCTAATACTCCCAACATACCACATTTTGCATTCTAAAATTGTTGGTATTAGTTGCTAATACCATTTCTAAGCTTAATGTTAATTGTTCAAAATTTTCAGATTTTAAGCTTTGTGTTTACTGTTCTATTAGTCATTTTTGCAGTGGGAATTTGGCAAAATGACCAACATGAAAGTTGTTTCTTATTTTGTCTAGTTATGTTTCCTTTTTGAATCACTCCATTTGGAGTTTTTTAGCTTAAGTTATGGCCCAAAAACCACAACTGGCCGGATTGAAATTTTTCCAGAATTTCTGGACTGACCAAATCAACAGTACTTGGAATAGTGATTGTAACTCACTTTTTGAATAGGTTCTGCTCATAATTTGGGTTAGGTTTCTTCATAAAAGTTGTAGATCTATATCTCGTCTTGTTGCCGGTAAAATTTTAGGTCAATTGGACCTTTCTATACTGAGTTATAGCCAAATGACCAAACACTATTTATTCGGTCATTTTGCCCAGGCAGAATGTAGGTCACCGGGATTAGGGCAAGCTTTTGGTGAACTTAGTTTGGTTTTCTGGACATGGTTTCTTCACCAAAGTTGTGCCATTATGTGTCTAGTTTCATGTCCAATTGGCTTGCACCAATTGAACCTCTATAATTCAAGTTATTGCTGCCCAAATCTGCTGGACTCATGCCCAGCCCTGCAGGTCACCAAGGGCAGCCACACCAACTTCATTTCCCACTACATAAACCACTTCATTTCTCATTCACACATAACAAAATGGTCACCTATTGACCATTAAAACTTACTTTCACCATTACATGATCAACATCTCAATTTTGGGTCTAAACCCTAGCTCTACCATTTCAATTTTTCAAACACATACAATCAATGGATCAATTCATACTCCTAATGATGCATATACAAGTTTAAAGAATTAATTGACACTAACCTTTGTTGAAGAGTTTCCATAGCTTAGAAAACTTATTGATTTTTCTTTCTTTTTACTGCCCAAAGCTTCCTCAAGGTGCTAGGTTAATTTTTTGTGAAGAAGGCTAGGGTTTTGGAGTGAGATTTGGTGAGGTTGAGAACTTGGGTGAGCTTTAATGGAGTTTTCCTTCCTCTCTCTCTCTCTCCACGTTTTTTGCTGCCCCAAAGGTTGAAGAAGCAACTGATTTTCCTTTCTTTTTTTTCTGCCCATTAAGTCATTTTAAAAAAGTTAATGCCATGTGTCAAAGTTTGATTGGGTGGGAGGATTTTTAATAACATCATAATGATGTCATAATTCCAATTCTTTAATTTTCCTTCCTTTTCTTGTCTACTAAATTTCAATTTAATTTTTAGCAATATTTATTCACATTTTGTTTCTTAATATTTATTTACTTAACTGGACAAGTCGGCCAAAAGTCACCTCTGAAGGCAAAATGACCAAAATGCCCTCCGTTTGGCTTAACAGACTAAAATTGTCTGTACCGATTGAAAAATTTTTTCTAAGCATTTTCTTGGCATTCTAATACCATAGAATCCTCAACAACTCTTCTCTGGACTGCCAAAAATTATTTTATGAATTTTCCCTCTGGTCTAGGGCTCCTAATTGCGAGAACCGCAACTTCCCACTGGTTTACCCTTCGCTAGGGCACCGGCTCATTTAACTTTGTTGTATTTTATTTTTGAAATTTTTTCTAAATTTTTCTTATTAATATTTGAGTTAATTATGGTTCCTCACTTTAGTTTAAATATTTTTTTGGACATTCTATTGTTTGGGTGACCTGAGTCCTTTGGAACAAGAGAATGTACGGAGTTACTACAGGGAGGGTGTTACAACTCTTCCCCTCTAATTTAAATTTCATCCTCAAAATTTACCTGATGCAAACAGTTGAGGGAACTGTTGCCTTATTGTCTCTTCACTTTCCCAAGTTGCCTCCTCGGTGTTGTGGTGCCTCCAAAGCACTTTTACCAATGGAATTTGCTTATTCCTCAACTCTTTCACTTCCCGAGCCAGGATCCATATGGGTTCTTTTTCATATGTCAAATCCGGTTGTACTTCAATTTCTTCCATGGAGATGACATGTCAATGATCTGAGCGGTATCTTCTTAGCATAGATAAGTGGAACACATTGTGGATCTTGTCCATCTCTGGTGGTAAAGCTAGCCTATAGGCCACTGGACCCACACGTTCAATGACTTCATATGGGCCAATGAACCTAGAGCTTAACTTACCTTTTCTTCCAAACCTCAGTACCTTCTTCCATGGTGACACCTTGAGGAACACTTTGTCGCCAACCGTATATTTTATTTCTTTCCTCTTTAGGTCGGCATAAGATTTTTGTTTGTCTGAGGCAACCTTCAGATTGGCTTTGATTAGTTTTACTTTCTCCTCAGTCCGTTTCACCAGGTCTGGCCCTACCACTTTATCATCACCCAATTCAGTCCAACACACTGGAGTTCTACATTTCCTCCCATACAGTGCTTCATTAGGGGCCATTTGGATACTAGCTTGGTAGCTATTATTGTACGCAAATTCTGCCAGTGAAAGGTATCTATCCCAACTTCCCTCAAGCTCGATGACACAACTGCTCAGCATATCCTCAAGGACCTGACATATATTTCATGTTATTATTATCATTTCGTTTTAATATTTGTATTAGTTCGATTGGTTTCAATTGTTTACCTAGATTTCTCTTTCTGATTGCCCATCCGTCTGAGGATGGAAAGCTGTGCTGAAGTGGAGTTGTGTACCCAAGGATTCATGCAACTTCTTCCAAAATCTCGATGTAAACCTTGGGTCTCGATCAGATATGATGGAAAGTGGGATTCCATGCAGTCTAACTATCTCATTGATATATAATTCTGCTAACTTCTCTAGTGAGTAGTCAGCCCTAACTGGCAGAAAGTGTGCTGACTTCGTCAATCTATCTACTATCACCCATACTGCATCATGCTTCTTTTGGGTGAGAGGTAAACCACTTACAAAATCCATAGTGACCCGATCCCATTTCCATTCAGGTATACGTATGGGCTGTAGCAATCTTGATGGAACTTGATGTTCTGCTTTAACTTGCTGACATGTCAAACACTTAGTCACATAGTCAGCTATATCCCTCTTCATACTAGGCCATCAATAATGAGGCTTCAAATCATTATACATTTTCATGATTCCCGGGTGCATAGCATAAATACTAGTGTGTGCCTCTTTTAGAATACTGACCTTCAATTCCCCATCATCTGGTACACACAGTCTTCCTTTGTAGTACAGACACCCATCTATTTTCACTTCATAGTCAATTTCTTTCCCTTCTAGGATTTTTCTCATAATAGCCTTTAGCTTCTCATCTAACTTCTGCCCATCTGAAATCTGCTGTAATAGGTTTGGCCTCACTTGCAACTCAGCCAAAATAGCTCCATCTCGAACCAAAGATAGACGGGCATTCAATGATCTCAAAGCAGTGATGGATTTTCTGCTCAAAGCATCAGCAACTACATTTGCCTTCCCAGGATGGTAGTCAATTACACAATCATAGTCCTTTAGGAACTCAATCCATCACCTCTGTCTAAAGTTGAGCTCCTTCTGAGTTGGCAAATATTTTAGACTTTTGTGGTCTGTGTAAATGTAGCACTTTTCACCATATAAGTAGTGCCTCCATATCTTCAAGCATAAGATAATTGCTGCAAGCTCTAGATCATGGGTAGGGTAATTCTGTTCATGTGGCCTTAGTTGCCTGGAAGCATAAGCGACCACCTTCCCCTCTTGTATCAATACACACCCTAACCCATTATGAGAGGCATCACTGTAGACCACAAAGTCCTTTCCTGACACTGGCTGTGTTAACACTGATGCCTCTATCAACATAGCCCTCAACTTCTCAAAACTGGTCTAACACTTGTCATTCCAGTCAAATCTGACATTCTTGTGTAACAACTTGGTCATTGGAAGAGCTATAGGAGAGAACCCCTTCATAAATCTTCTGTAATATCCAGCTAACCTCAAGAAACTTCTGACCTCAGTTGTATTTCATGGAGGCTTCCATTCCATCACTGCTTCTATCTTCTTGGGATCTACTTTAATCCCCTCAGCTGATACTATGTGTCCAAGGAAAGAGATCTCACTCATCCAGAAGTCACACTTGGATAACTTAGCATACAACTCCTTTTCTCGCAGGGTTTCCAGAACAATCCTCAAATGTCCATCATGTTCTTCCCTGATCTTGGAATACACCAGAATATCATCAATAAAGACCACTACAAACTGATCTAAGTGTGAATGGAAGATACAGTTCATAAGGTCCATAAATGCTGCTAGTGCATTTGTTAACCCAAACGGCATCACTAAAAATTCATAGTGCCCATACTGAGTTCTGAATGCAGTTGTTAACACATCTGCATCCTTTACCCTCAACTGATGATACCCTGATATGAGATCAATTTTTGAAAATACACCGGCTCCTTTCAACTGATCAAACAGGTCTTCGATTCTGGGCAATGGATATTTGTTCTTCACAATTACTTCGTTCAACTGCCGGTAATCGATGCATAACCTCAAAGTCCCATCCTTCTTCTTTACAAATAGCACTGGAGCTCCCCATGGTGACACACTGGGGCATATGAACCCCTTATCCAGTAACTCCTGTAACTGGATTTTCAATTCTTTCAATTCTGTGGGTGCCATCTTATAAGGAGCAATAGAGATTAGTGTTGTACCCAGCAGTATCTCAATAGCAAATTCGACTTCCCTTTCTGGTGGCAAGCCAGGCAATTCTTCAGGAAATACATATGGGAAGTCTCTTACTGTAGGTATGTCACCCAAGTTTGGCTTAGCCTGCCTAGTATCAACCACGTGTGTTAGGTGAGCTTCACAGCCTTTTCTCATCAATTTTCTTGCAACTGTGGCTGAGATGACATTGGACAAGAAATTTGTCCTGTCCCCCATAACTGTAATCTTATTACCCTCCGAAGTTTTCAGAAAAATCCTCTTTAATTTGCAATCAACTATTGCCTGATGATGTGACAACCAGTCCATTCCCAAAATCACGTCAAACTCATGGAAAGGAAACTCAATCAGGACTGCCAAGAATTCATACTCCTGAATCCTTAACGGGCAACCTTTGTATACTTTGTTCACCATTACACTGTGGCCCAATGGATTAGTGAGCAGAATGTCTTGGTCACTCTCCCCTACTAGTATCCCCCTTTTTACGGGTAGGTTGATGCAGATGTATGAATGAGTAGATCATGGATCCACCAATGCATGCACAGATGTATTGTAGAGGGAGAACGTACCCCTGATGACGTCCGGGGCATCTTGCTCCTCCTGAGCTCTCATGGCATAGGCTCGCGGTGGTGCGCCTCAGCCTCTCGCTTGCTCAGATGCAGGCTTCTGTGATGGTCCCACTGCCTCAGATTTGCTAGATTTCCTACCCCTTTGTGGTGCAGGAGTAGGTCTGTCTACTTGTGTTGCAGCAGCTATAGCAGTTCTGCGTGGACAATTCCTCAACTGATGCTCTGTCGACCCACACCTTAAGTAGGCACCAGTCACTCTCCAACACTCCCCCTTATGCCATTTTAGGCAATGCGGACATGCAAAAGATGCTGGGACTGGTCCCTGAACACCGTCCCTAGAGAGCTGCCCACTAATGGTGTGGACTGACCTCTCCTAGGGGTGAGCGTGGCTGGGCCTGAGACCGACGACCTTGTGGTTGACCTGAACTCTGTGCAGGTGGACTTTTGAACTTCTTTCCTGGTGCAGGAGATGAGCTAGACTAACCCGGGCCCCTCTTCTGCAGTCTCTCTCTTCTGGTTTGCTCACTTATTCTTACTTTTTAAACTTTTATTACAGCTTCCACTAACTTGGTGAAGTCTGTGATTCCCAATGCAGTGATCATGATCTTTATATTTTCATTTAATCTCTCTTCAAATCTCTTACACCTTTCGGCTTCATTAGGGACTATCTCCCTTCTGTAGCAGCTCAGTTTGACAAATTCTTTTTCATACTGTGCCACTGTCAGCTGTCTCTGCCTCTAGTTAATGAACTCTCTTCTTCCAGGTATAAAATATCCACATATTTCTTCTTGAATTCTGAGAGGAAGAAGTCCCAAGTTATTACTTCTGGTTGCACTTCACTAGACACTGTATCCCACCATTCATATGCATCATCTTACAACAGAGATATGGCAGCTTCTAGGTTTTGCTCTGGAGTGCAGTAGAGTTGTTTTAAAACCCTTCCTATTGTGTTCAACAAATTTTCGGCTATAAAAGAATCATCTTCTCTCTTGCTAAAGAAATCCACTGCTCCAAATTTTCTTAGTCTTTCCAGGCGTGATTTCTACTGTGGAGGTGGTGGTGGTGGTGGCATTACTGACCATTTGTGCAAGAATTCGACCATTTGCTGGAACATGGCCCGTGGAGGTGAGCGTGCTCGCTTGAGTGTGGAGCAGGTTCTCCCCTACCCCCAGTCTCAGCTGCTGCAGGTGGAGCATGACTCTCCACTTCCTCCTCAACTGCCCTCTGAGATGTGGGGTCCATATACTAATCAAAATAACGAAGACAAACAGATCTGCATTAGTATCACCTCGACTCTTACAAATGCAATGCATGGTGTGGACTCAATCTAAGCCCAGAAATGCCTAAACCGTGCTTTGATACCACTAAATGCGACACCCCTTACCCGTCTACAGTATAGCCGAGTAAGATATATCACACAGTGTACTGAAACACTCTATTTTATCTCAATCATTTTTTATTCTTCCTTAATTTATTTTTATCATAGTTATGAAGTACAATATATTTCATTTAAGTCACTTATTGAAATTATAATTTATTTGAGGTTCCGCAAATTTTATAAAAACTTCGACAAAGTGCCGGCTAAAAATGGAGAAAACAGTTCTTCGGAACCTGTGAAAAACACTTCCAATAACCATCAACATGGTCTCAATATTTTTCAACAATATTTTCATTTCTCATAAATTCATTTCACATAATATTCATATACAAGTCATAAATAAATTCTCAATGTTCCATTCATAAACACAATTTCCACTATTTACATTAATATCAAAATACATTACATAAGTCTTATTGTACATGAGAAAATAAAAGTTTGATTACATAACACCAAAATGAAACCTAATGTCCTACCAATGCACTGAAGACGGTGAGGTGACACGGATACTATGCAGAGCTGCAGATGGTCTCACCCAGTCTGTGGTCTGCTGGGCTCTCGGTCGGTCTCTCCAGAACCTACGCGTGGCAAAAGGCAATGAGCTAAGCAATAATTCTTAGTGGTGCCAATAATAAAATAAAAAGAAATAATAGAAAATAAATATGCAGTGCATGTTCTGATGTCTTATGCAAACAATTTTTCTATCATTATTAGTAATCTTATTTATTTTGTATTTGTTATATTCATAATTTCATTAAATTTATCCACTTCTATTTTTTAATTGCCCAAGTAACCTATACTGGATGACTGGACTGGATAAACGGGTAAACCGGCATTGGATATCAAGTACCTCGGGCCGTCACACCATCGGTCACATATGTATCTCCTGGTGTGCAACAGAACAGCTAATGAGCTGTAATAAATATTAGGCATAAGGCCAAGTATCAACACAATGTCAGAATGGCTAAAAGCCATAAAATCACAAAATGGCATAATGCTATGTGCAGTACTACTAACTGAACCCTATTGGCATGCCAACCTATCCAAACCAATCTTGCTAGGTGTACTAGGGCATGTTACACTTTTAAACTTTACAATTCTTGAAATTTAAGTTTAGGTGTTACTATTCATTTCATTAGTCAATTAAAATGTTGACTTTTGCATAGATAATAGGTACATTGGTTCTAATACTCCCAACATACCACATTTTGCATTCTAAAATTGTTGGTATTGGTTGCCAATACCATTTCTAAGCTTAATGTTAATCGCTAAAAATTTTCAGATTTCAAGCTTTATGTTTACTGTTCTATTAGTCATTTTTGCAGTGGGAATTTAGCAAAATGACCAATGAAAGTTGTTCCTTATTTTGTCTAGTTATATTTCCTTTTTTGAATCACTCCATTTGGAGTTTTTTATCTCAAGTTATGGCCCAAAAACCACAACTGGCCGAATTGAAATTTTTCCAGAATTTCTAGACTGACCAAATCTACAGTACTTGGAATAGTAACTGCAACTCACTTTTTGAGTATGTTATGGTCATAATTTGGGTTAGATTTCTTCATGAAAGTTGTAGATCTATATCTAAGCTTGTGTTTGGTAAAATTTCAGGTTAATTGAACCTTTCTACACTGAGTTATGGCCAAATGATCAAATACTGTTCATTTGGTTATTTTGCCCAGGCAGAATGCAGGTCACCCGGATTAGGGCAAGCTTTTGGTTAACTTGGTTTTGTTTTCTGGACATGGTTTCTTCACCAAATTTGTGCCATTATGTGTCTAGTATTATGTCCAATTAGCCTTGCACCAATTGAACCTCTACAATTCATGTTATTGCTGCCCAAACCTGCTGCACTCATGCCTAGCCATGCAGGTCACCAAGGGCAGCCACACCAACTTCATTTCCCACTACATAAACCACTTCATTTCTCATTCACACATAACCAAATGGTCACTAATTGACCATTAAAACTTACTTTCACCATTACATAATCAACATCTCAATTTTGTGTCCAAACCCTAGCTCTACCATTTCAATTTTTCAAACACATACAATCAATGGATCAATTCATACTCCTAATAATGCATATACAAGTTTAAAGAATTAATTGACACTAACCTTTGTTGGAGAGTTTCCCTAGCTTAGAAAACTTATTGATTTTTCTTTCTTTTTGCTGCCCAAAGCTTTCTTAAGGTGCTAGGTTAATTTTTTGTGAAGAAGGCTAGGGTTTTGGAGTGAGATTTGGTGAGGTTGGGAGCTTGGGTGAGCTTTAATGGAGTTTTCCTTCCTCTCTCTCTCTCTCTCCACCTTTTTGGCTGCCCCAAAGATTGAAGAAGCAACTGATTTTTCTTTCTTTTTTTCTGCCCATTAAGTCATTTCAAATAAGTTAATGCCATGTGTCAAAGTTTGATTGGGTGGGAGGATTTTTAATGACATCATAATGATGTCATAATTCTAATTCTTTAATTTTCCTTCCTTTTCTTGTCTACTAAATTTCAATTTAATTTTAACAATATTTATTCACATTTTATGTCATAATAATTATTTACTTAACTGGACAAGTAGGCCAAAAATCACCTTTGAAGGCGAAATGACCAAAATGCCCTCCGTTTGGCTTAATAGACTAAAATTGTTTGTACCGATTGAAAAAAATTTTTTAAGCATTTTCTTGGCATTCTAATGCCATAGAATTCTCAATGAATCTTCTCTGGAGTCCCAAAAATTATTTTATGAATTTTCCCCGGGGTCTAGGGATCCTAATTGCGAGAACCGCAACTTCCCACTGGTTTACCCATCGCTATGGCACCGGCTCATTTAACTTGGTTGTATCTTATTTCTCAAATTTTCCTAAATTTTTTTTATTAATATTTGAGTTAATTATGGTTACTCACTTTAGTTTAAATATTTTTCTGGACGTTCTAGCAGTCCGGACTGACACTGGTCACCAGAACAGTAGAATGTACGGAGTTGCTATAGGGAGGGTGTTACAATTACGGATTATTAGGATGAACTAGCAATTGATCAAATCAAACAATTAACTAATAGGCCTTTTTAGCAAATCATTCAATAGATAAAAAACAATTAAATCAAAAAAAATAGTTATTCAAAAAGACATAAATTAAATTAAGAACCTGGTCTCACAAATCACACATAAGAACTTGAATCCCTTGAACTAAATTAAATCTTAGCCACTCATGTTCATGGCTTATAGAAAAATAAAGGAAAAATAAAGAAGAAATCTGAAAAGAGAATGGAGAACGAAGGTCTTCTATGGAGAACGAAGGTCTGAATTGGGATGCTCTTAGCTGCTGCCTAAAGGCGTATTTATAATAAAAAACCTAATCCCAAAGATAAGAACAAAACTAGGAAAAATTTTGAAATTCAAAAGACAGATTTTCAACCTGCATTCGTGTCTTTAAAATCAAGGCCGATTTTTAGCAACTTTCTTTTCGATTCTGCCTCTGCCTTCTTCAAGAAAGTTGTAGCCCTATTTCTTAGCTTTCTAACGAGTACTCATTTGCCCAAATCTGAGGTCTACAACCCAAGTTATGGCCCAAAAACTGGAATTGGTTCAGACAGACGGTCTAGCCCATAGTGACGACTTCATTACCGTTTCTGACAATTAAATGGCCTCATCTCACATCCAGCCCTTTATAGAAGTTGTAAAGGTGGCTCTTAAGGTTCAATTGGGCATGGTCTTGCTTTGGACATCTAAAACTCCAGATATAAAATAAATACTAAAACTGGTCGTGACAAATCAAGTATGGGCTTTTGCAATAGATCCATAGCTCATTTTGCCAACCTTGGAGACTGATTTGGGCTTTGGTCCCTCTTTATCTTTTAAAGTGCTCTATCTTAGCATTTCAATGGACTAAATAGCACTCAATTTGGAGACCCACAACTTTAGAAACATCTGAAAAATATAGCAAAGGTCAAATGCTGAAAATTTCTCCATTTAACATAATTATTCCATAACTATCTAAAAATATGCCTAAATGATAAATATATTTTAACCAACTGAGTTAAACATAAAAGCACACTAAAAACACTAAATGTGATGGGAGTAAAATTAATAAATTATGCACTTATCAGTTTGTGTTTGTGGAAAATTCCTCTTAAGACATTCTTTTAGATAATGGTCCATGGCCCCACATTTATAACAAGCTCCCGTCAATCCCCTACATTTACCTTTATGCCACTTTTTACAATGGCCACATTTTCTTGAGGCAGAATTTTTCACTATTAACCCCGATGTACTCATTACTAGTGTCTCTGGTTGGTCTCTTCTGGATATGGGTTTGGGCCCATGTCTCTTACTCTGATCTAAAGTCTGACTTAACTACTCTCTAGGCCTCTTATTACTAGACTTGCCAAAATCTCTTCTCTGTTGATCATCCATTCTATTATGTTCTTCTTTATGGGAATAGCTAATATACTTCTTTCTGTACTCTATCAGAAAGAAATCCCAAGTCAACTTAGCTGGCGGCACTACTTTAGATATAGCATCCCACCACCTATAGGCAGCTTCCTGTAGCAGTGAAACTACACACTCTAACCTCTATTCTGGGGTGCAATGTAATTTCTGCAAGACTCTTTCAATCATTTCTAACTAATACTCAGCAGTTAAAGAATCGTCTTCCTTTCTGCCATTAAAATCTATAGCTCCATACTTTCTTATTTTTCCTAAAGGTGATTTCTACTAAGGCTGTAGTGGTGGAATTGTCCCCATCATCTATCTAAAGAACTCTGTCATTTGCTCAAACAAGGCCAGTTGGGGCTGTACAAGCACCTCTTACACTGGTGGAGCAGGATCTCCCTTGCCTCTAAACTCACTCTCAGTCGAGGCACGGCTTTCTATTATTCCTCTATAGCTCTTTATGGACCAAGATCCATGCCTTAACCTAAAATAATCAAAGAAAATAGATCTGCATTAGTGTCACCTCGACTCTTATGAATGCAATGCATGCTATGCACATTATTTCTTTCTACCTATCTATGCCTAGGAACGCCTAAACCGTGTTCTGATACCAATAAATGTAACACCCCCTACCTAGTCTACAGTGTAGCCAGCAAGGCGTGCTACATTTAGTGTCGGAGCACCCTTTCTTATCTTACTTTATGCCCTTAAAATTTTGAAATCGTTATATTTTAAAATAAATTATAGTCTAAGGAGAAACTGACAGAGTTTCCCCTATTTTATTACCATTTAACATATTTCATTGTTTACCTGTTTAAAAATTTCAACAAAAATTTCCAGTAATAATCTCATTCATACATGTCACAATCATCTCAGTAATTCAAATATCATTTGTGTATTTCAATTACATACTCATTCCCATACAATTCCATTCATGCTTAATTCATATACAAAAATTCTCAATCTTCATTAATTTACATGATTTACAAACTAATTATATAAATTTATAATTTATGAGATATAAAAATTAATTACATATAAAATAGCCAATTTATTAATTTACATCACATACATATTAATTACATTTTCATAGTCACATTATAACATACGAAATATTTGTGATATATAAAATTTATGATATGACTTATATGGGCCCTATCTACATGCATTACTGAGAAGGTGACAACCTTGGACACTCTGTAGATCAGAACTCCAAAATTCCAATCTAATGTCCACTGGGCTTTATCTTCAGTACCTACGCGAGGAAACAAATCTATCACGCTAAGCATTATTGCTTAGTGGTGCAATAACATAACAAATAAAAAATATACAAATAAAGATAGAAATAAAACATAATTTGGATAACTAAGATTTAATTATACTTCATATGAGGTTTCTAAAATTAAATATCTTTTATCCTAATTTAGTCTTCTTCAGAGGTGCTTAGTTCATAAATTTACTGTAATAATGTACAATATAAAATAACCTAAAAAGGTTAAATTTATGCTTATATTATTATATAAGACACATCTGTAATATTTATTTAAGTTATAACTCTTTTGCTAATCTTTTTATAACTAATCTAGTTCATTTCAAGTCCTTCTAATAAATAAATTCTTAGAGCTAATCTAATTTATTTCAGGCCTTTCTAACTCGTTTATTTAATTTCTAATATTCTTAATTTATTTCACTGTCCAAGTAACTTATGACAGGCTGACTAAACTGGATAAACGGGTCCTTGGCACTAAACATCGTGGTGTCTCAGGCCGTCATACCATGGGACGTAAAATAAGGAACGTCAACCACGTATTTAATCAATATGGTTAAAAAGCCATGGTAACAAATAATCAGGCATATAAGCCATGAGTGCGGGCATAAAGCCATAAGGATAGGCATAAAGCCTTACGCAGTACTGCTCAAACAATTCCCTATTGGCATGCTAATCTATCTAATCTGACACACGTGTCAAAGCAATACATGGACACAATAGTATCATTAAGTATTAATATATTTTATTATTTCATTATTTCATCATAAGATCTAGTTATAATTTATAGCATTAAATTTTGTTCCTAGTAGAAGTATAAATTCCTAAATCAAAATTATACATAGTTTATGCATTCATCATAATTTATACATTCATTATATGCTCCATATTGATTACAATTCACATCAATTTTTCTCATGTACCATTGTACTCAAAGTTTTCTTCTATGTTTTAGGGTCACTCATATTCAAAAATCACAAATTTTATTAATCACATTTCATACTTAACAATTATAATGGCTTTTCTAATTTATTATACTTCTCATAAGTCATGGTGGTTACTATTCAAAATATTAACTTTTTCATACATAATAGATATGTTAGTTCTAATTACATTAAAATCCCACATTTTGGATTTTACACTTGTTGGCATTAATTGCCAATCTCAATTCAAAGTTCATTAAAAGTTATTTCAAATTTTTAGATTTCATGGCCAATGTTTACTATTCCATTGGACTAATCTACAGTGAGAGTTTGGCTAAACTTCCTTCATCAAAGTCGTTTCTCAATGTGTCTTCTTTAATTCCCTTTTTGAATCACTCCATTTCGAGTTTTGTAGCTCAAGTTATGACATTTTTACCATGACTGGCCAGATTGGCTCATTGTCCAGATTTTCTTGGCAGAATTTGGTGTCCTAAGTTTGGCTAGCAATTTGAATTGGTTATGATCCGAATTTGTGTTTCTTTTCTTCATGAAAGTTGTTTTGCACTGTCTAAGCTTTCCATAACGACAAAAATCAGGTCATTTGGAACTTTCTAAACTGAGTTATGACCATTTGAACAAGCACTATTCATATGGTCAATTTCCAGGTCCTGAATGTTGGTTACCTAGATTTAGGCAGATTTTAGGTCATCTTAAGTTGGTTTTCTAGGCAGGGTCCCTTCATAAAAAAATGTGGCTTAAGATCTTAAATTTCACCTCCAATTGGCATTGTACCAATTGCAGCAACATAGCTCAAGTTATGGACAATTGAACACTATAGACAAAAGCTGTCCAGAATCAGTCTCATTGCACAACCTTACATACCTTTAATTGTTTTGTTATCTCATCAATATATATCAACAAACACATGCCAAATAGTCTTAATTTAGGCTTAAATACATCAATTAAATCATAAGAATTCAGATGCCCAAATTCAGAAACCCTAACTCAATTTGTTAAAATTTGAAAATCCAAAAGATCTAATAGCACTAACCTTGTGCTAGCTTTAATCACCCTTCAAACACTCCTATTTTTCAATCAAACACCACTTCTCTCTTATCCTCCACTTCTGGATAGATTTTCCTCTTGGAATTTAGTGTGTTTTTCTTTGCTTGAGGGCTAGATATGAAGTTCTCTCAAGGTTTTCAACAATTTTGATGAAGAAAGGTGGATTTTTGAAAGCTTAGGTTTGGTGTATCAATGGAAGAAATGAAGAAATTTTTTGAGAGAAAATGGAAAGAGAGAGTGACGGAAATGGTTAAGAAGAAGAAGAAGACCATTAGCCTCAAAATAAGAAAATAAAAATGAGTTGTCAAATTTTCATTTGATGGTGGCTTTTTATTGTGTCATGCTTAAGTCACTATGATATCATAATTTTGGATTTTAATTTTCTTTTCTTTTTCTCTCTTCTCTAATCATTTTTAATTAAATTTTCATTAATATTTATTCACATTTTATGTCATATGCCTCACTTACTTCAATGGACAAGTTAGTCAAAAATCATCTATGGGGGCAAAATGACCAAAATGCCCTTCGTTTAGCTTAACGAGCTAAAATTATCTGTATCAACTTAGAAAATTTTCTTAACATTTTCTTGGCATTCTATTGCTATCTAAGGCTCAATAATTCTTCACTAGAGTCCCAAAAATTATTTCACAGGATTTCCCACGGCTTTAGGGTTATTAGCTGTCTTCACAACCGCTTCTCGTTAGGTCATCCATCGTCGTAGCTCCGGCTCATTTAACTTCTTTGTATCTCATTTCCTAAATTTTTCCTTAATTTTTCTTATCATTATTTGGGTTATTTATGACTCATCACTCTAATTTAAATATGGTTCTAGACATTCTGGCTGTCCGAACAGACATTGGTCACCTGAACAGTATAATATACGGACTATCTAAAGTGAGGGTGTTACAGCTAATTAGAGATAATTATATCAAAAAAATTCATTTCCTATCTTCATCTTCTCCCTTGGCCGGCCCCATTCTCTCTCTTCCCTGCATTGTTTCTTCTTCATTTAAACTTGCTAATCCTTCATTTCTCACCCCAAAACCAATAAATTTCTTTACTAGAACTTGTCATAAAACCTTGCTAAGGTGTTTGGCTACCAAGAAATTAAGAGAAAGTGAAGATTTGGACTTCTTAAGATTGAGCTACAAGAGGTTAGTGCCAATTCACTTCCTTCTCCCTCTATATTCTTTATTATGACACTAAATTGAATGAGAAATTGTTGAAATTTAAACAAAATATACATATTTAAACTCCTTTAAATTTTCAACAGCCATGGTAGGGCGAGGAATTAGAGTGTTTAATTCAATTTAGACTTGAATTCTAGTTTAATTATAAGCATAAATATGAAGTATGAAGTGAATTGCTTGTGTTTTGTGCAATTGGGAAATTGTGGATAGGGTTTTGAGCCCAAAAATATGGGGCTTGTGGAATTGATGATGGATTTATGTTTTAGTGGTCAATTAGTGACCATTTGACAAAGCTTGACCATAAAATGAAGTTTGTTGTGGCATTAGATTATGAATTAGTATGTTGCCCCTTTGTGCCAGAAATCTTAGACTTAAGTCCAGTGTGTTTGGGCAGTAATAACTTGACTTGTGTAGCTTCAATTGGTGCAATACAAATTGGGCGTGAAATTAGGGGCATAACGCAACATTTTTTATGAAGAGACCCTACCCAAAAAATGAACTTAACTTGACCTACAAATTGCCTAAATCCAGGTAACCAAAATTCTAGACCTGAAAATTGATCAAATAAATAGTGTTCATTCATAGGGTGATAACTTTGTGTAGGGAGGTCCAAATGACCTGATTTGTGAACCCTTGGAAAGCTTAGACAATATAGAACAACTTTCATGAAGAACAGAAACCCAAATTCTGACCATAACCAATTTAAATTGTTAGCCAAATTTAGGACACCAAAACTGTCTGAACCAAATTCTGCCCAGAAAATCTAAACAATGACCAATTCGGCTAGTTATGGTAAAAATGCCATAACTTGAATTACAAAACACCAAATGGAGTGATTAAAAAAGGGAATTAAAGAAGACACATTAAGGAACAACTTTCATAAAGAAAGTTTAGCCAAATTTGTAACACTCCTCACCCGACTACAGTGTAGCCGAGCAAGGCATGCTACATTCGGTGCCGGAGCACCCTATCTTATCTTACATTATTTCTTTAATAATTTGATCTCGTTATATTTTAATATCAATTAATTTTCTACGGAGAAACCAGCGGAGTTTCCCCTATTTTATTTTCAGTTGACGTATTTCATTATTCACCTGCTTGAAATTTTCAATAATATTTTACAATAAAAATATCATTCATACTCATCATATTCTTCTCACATTCAATTCTTGTAATTCACATACTCATTTGTACAAATCTATTCATACTCAATTCATATGTAAACGTTCTCAAATTACATAAGCAAAATTTTCAAATTTCCTTAATTTACATAATTTACCAAATAATTATATAATTTCATAATTTACATAATCTACAAATTTATTACAGTTCCATAATCTATATTTCAACATACAATTCATAGTTTAGATTACAAATAATAACTAATTATAATGTACAAAATGCATAATATGATCTATATGGCCCCTATCTACATGCATTGCTGAGGAGGTGACAACCTTGAACACTCTGCAGATCAGACTCCAAAATCTTTATTTAGTATTCATAGGGCTTTAACTTTAGTACCTGCGCGAGGAAACAAATCCATCGCACTAAGAATTGTTGCTTAATGGTGCAATAATATAACAAGAAATAATGTATACAAATAAAATAATTAGTGCATATTTTCTATACTCAAGAATTTTACTGGGTTCATATGAAATTTGCCATACAGTATATTTTTCGTCATTTATGTTGCTCTCTAGAATCTCTTCTGTCATAAGTTTACAATAATCATTTATATAATGCACAAATAAATCTAAATATTTAGTTTATGTTTATATTATTATGGAGGATGCATTTCTAATAATTACTTACGTTATGCTTATTTTGCTAGTATTTCATTTACTCTCTTAATATTTTCTCTGTGTTGTGGATCATTTCGTAATAATTAAATACTTAATACTAGTTTAATACCTTTCGGATTTTTCTCACTGATTTATTTAGTTTCTAATATTTTTAACTTATTTTAATAATTTTTTTGTTTTTTTTTCCGCCTGTAACCTATGACAGGCTGACTAAACTGGATAACGGGTCGTTGGCACTGGACACCACGGTGCCTCGGGCTGTCATACCATGAGACGCAGAACGTTAACCACATATACAGTTAGTATGGCTAAAAAGATATGATAACACCTAATCGGGCAAAAAAGCCATGAGTGCGGGCATAAAGCCATGAATACAGGCATAAAGCCTTTCGCAGTACTGCTAAAACAATACCCTATTAGCATGCCAATCTATCCAATTTGACACACATGTCTAGGCAATACAAGGGTATATAATATCATTAAATATTAATATATTGTGTTTTATGACTTCATTATTTCATGACAAATTCCATAATTTATACATTTATCATAATATTCATACATTCCTTACATCATTCATATTGATCACAATTCTCAACAATGGTGTTCCTATACCATTGTACTCAAGACATTCCTCCTTTACTCATAAAGAAAATTAATGTTTCATTCATATTTTCATGTGATTCATTTATTCATTACAATATTTATATGAATTCATAACTCATACATGGTGTGATTATCTTATTTGTAATGGAAACATAAGTCCTAATGTAAACCTCATCCCATTTATACTCAATAATCCATCTAGGTTAATTTCATTTCATATTCAAGTGGTATCACTTATGTTTTATTAGACCTACTAGTAATGGGAATACAATTCTTAACTATATACTCACATAACTTAAATGTTCACTAAGTCATTTAGGTGAATTAATATTTCTATTCCAAGCAATCCATGAACATTTCATGGATTCCTAATTTCATATCTTAATTTCCTCTACCTATTTAGTTCTTACACTTTGTATCTTTGTATTACTATTCACATTACTATTCACTCAAATTATTGACTTTTTAATACATAATAAATTTGTTGAACCTAAGTTCACAAAGATACCACATTTTGCATTCTAAAGTTGCTGGTATTGGTTGTCAATACCATTTCAAAGCTTAGTGTTGGTTACTTTACAATTTTCAGATTTCAAGCATTAAGTTTATTATTCCATTGGTTATTTGTACAGTAGGAATTTGACAAAATTATCTTCATAAAAGTTGTTTCTTATTGTGTCTAGTTACATTTCTTTTTTTGAATCACTCCATTTGGAGTTTTGTAGCTCAAGTGATGGCCTAAAAACCATAACTGTCCGGATTGGATAGAATCCAGAATTATGGGCAAAATTGGTTCTAGCAGATTTGGTGACCTAAGTTTGGTTGGCAATTTGACTAGGTTATGATCAGAATTTGGATTTGTGTTCTTCATGAAAGTTGTAGGGCTATGTCTCAGCTTTCTGCTGGTAAAATTTCAGTTTAATTGAACTTTTCTACACTAAGTTATAACCATTTGAACAAATATTGTTCATTTGGTCATTTTCCAGGGACAACATGTTGATCATCCCGATTAGGGTAACTTTTAGGTCAACTTAGTTTGGTTTTCGGGGCAGGGTTTCTTCACCAAAGTTGTGCCATTATGTGTCTAGTTTCATGTCCAAATGGCCTTGCACCAATTGAACCTATAGAATTCTAGTTATAGTTGCCAAAACCTGCTGGACTCACACCTAGTCCTGCAGGTCACCAAGGGCAGCATGCCTAAGCTCAACTCCATTATCCTTACTCACTTCAATTCCTCCTCATACACATTCAAGTGGTCACTAATTGACCATTACAATGTTAATATACCATTACATAAGCAAAACTCTATTTTTTCACAAACCCTAATTTCCAAAGTGTCCATTTCATGCTATCCATGCCACCTAACACATCCAACACACATAATTCAACATCTAACTCAAGTTTTCTCATCACAAACCTCTTCTAAACAATTCAATTCACACAAATCAACAAATCTCATCCTTCTCCCATGGTTTTCAATTTTCATACATACATCAATATAATGTTTTGTTCAATTTTACAACAAATTCTCATCTAATTTGTTTTCCTAACAAAGATTAAAAAGAGAGGAAAGTAAGTATAGGCTCTAACCTTTTTGAGCACTCTCTTGGCTTGTTGAAACCTTAGAGTTTTTTTTACTTTCTTCAAATTTCTTGGCAGCCAAAAACTCTAGGAAGGTCCAAGAATTATTTTTAATGTTGGGACTTTGAGGTTTTAGGTAAGGAATAAGAAGATTCAAGCTTGAGAAAAAATAAAAATGGAGGAATATGGGTCCGGCTAGCTTCTGAGAAGGAAGAGGAAGGCTGAATTTTTATTTAGTTAATCACTTTTTATCCCTTTTAACAGGCTTGTCAATTTGTGATTGGGTGGAGAGTGTTTAATAACATCATATGATGTCATAATTCCTAATTTCTTTCATTCTTCTTTCCTTTTTTTTTCCTTCTTATTTCCAATTCAATTTTTTGCAATATTTATTCATATTTTATATCATAATAATTATTTACTTAACTGGACAAGTCGGCCAAAAATCATCTCTGAAGACGAAATGACCAAAATGCCCTCCGTTTGGCTTAACAGACTAAAATTGTCAGTACCGATCTAAAAATTTTTTTAAGTCTTTTCTTGGCATTCTAATGTCATAGAAACCTCAATGACTCTTCTCTAGAGTCTGAAAAATTATTTCACGAATTTTCTCACAGGTTTAGGGCTTCTAGCTGTGAAAACCGCAACTTCCCACTGGGTTAACCATCGCTAGGGCGCTGGCTCATTTAACTTGGTTGTATTTTATTTGTAAAATTTTTCCTAAATTTTTCTTATTAATATTTGAATTATTTATGACTTCTCACTCTAGTCTAAATATTTTTGTAGACATTCTAGCTGTCCAGACCGACACCGGTCATCGGAACAGTAGAATGGACGGAATAGCTATAGTGAGGGTGTTACAATTCTTCCCCTCTAACAAAAATTTCGTCCTCGAAATTTACTGGGTATAGGTATCTGAGATAATTCCTTTACCTTTCTATTGCTCCCTCTATGTAACACCCTCCTCAGAGCAACTCAGACATTCTCGCTCCGGTGACCTGTCGGTCCTGACAGAACGCTCGGAAAAATATTTAAACTTAAGTGAGAAACCAAAATTTACTCAAATATTAACGAGAAACATTTAGTAAAAATTTTAGAAATAAAATACAACCAAGTCAAATGAGCCGGTGCCCAAGCGATGGGTAACCAGAGGTAAGTTGCGGTTCTCGCAACGAGGAGCCCTAGACCCGGGTAAAAATTCATAAAATAATTTTTGGGACTCCAGAGAAGGGTTATTGAGGTTCCTATTGCATTATAATGCAAAGAAAACACTTAGAAAAATTTTCAATCCAGATACCAATTTTGACCACAAGCCAAACGGAGGGCATTTTGGTCATTTCGCCTTCAGAGGTGATTTTTGGCCGACTTGTCCAGTTGAGTAAATAATTATTATGACATAAAATATGAATTAA
Source organism: Hevea brasiliensis (assembly GCF_030052815.1). Classification (NCBI taxonomy): domain Eukaryota; kingdom Viridiplantae; phylum Streptophyta; class Magnoliopsida; order Malpighiales; family Euphorbiaceae; genus Hevea; species Hevea brasiliensis. The sequence goes on along the minus strand of NW_026614628.1, from coordinate 65,998 downwards.
TATTGATGAAAAATTAATTTGAAGCTAGTAGAAAAGAAAAGAAAAAGAAAATACAATAAAATGCCAAATATGACATATTATGATGTCACTCACTTACTCCCAACCAATCACAATTAAATAACCATTTAGTAACTAATAAAAGAGACAAATTGAGACCAAAATAAATCAAAAAGCCAGCAGCCCTTTTCTTCTTCTCCAAAACGTTTTACACCTCCTCCCTCACTCCTCCATTAACAAGCTTTCTAAAGCTTCAATTTCCATGCTTTCCTCACCTCAAATCCCCTAAGTCCTTTCATTAAAACTTGTCCACTCATCTTGGGGAAGTGTTTGGCAGCCTAGAAAGGGAAAGAAAGAGAAGTTTGAGTTGGGAAAAAAACTGCCCTATTCAAGGTTAGTGCACTATATACCTAAAACTCTTTAATTTCATGAAATGGAACTTGAATTTAGTAAGAAAATGTAATTTAAATGAACAAAATTCATGTGTATGTGTACATGAGTTTTGGCTGCCCTAGTGAAGGAATAGGAAGGAGTGTTTTTGATGAGCTTGAAGTGAACTAGAATCATGTAGGAAGTTTATAAACATAAGAATAATAAGTTGGTATGCTAACTAAGGCATTTTGTAGAAAACCTAATGTGAAGCTAGGGTTTTGGGGAGTGAAAATTGACTTGGCTTAGGAAATTGTTAGAGCACATTTTAATGGTCAATTAGTGACCATCTTAGGTAAGTTGACCATAAAATGGACTGAAAAATAGGATTGCAAAGTGAAGTTGCAGGCTGCCCTAGGACAGCAGTAGAGGGACTGAAAATTCAGTCCACTTGCACTGCCATAACTTGGGCTGTGTTGGTCCAATTGGTGTTTGGCCAATTGGACATGAAACTAGGCTTATAATGGCACATTTTTTACTGAAGAAACCATGCCCAAAAGACCAAAACAAGACGACCAAAACTTGGCCCCAATCCGGACACCCTGCAACAGCCCCTGCAGAATTGACCAAATGAACAGTAACTGTTCATTTGGCCATAACTCACTGTAGATTTGGTTAATTGACCTGAAATTTTTACAGAAACAAGATAAGATATAGACAAACAACTTTCATGAAGAAACCTACCCCAAATATTGCCATTAACCCATTCAAATGATTGAGTAAAGTTAAGTTATCAAACCTGCAACTCTGCAGATTTACATTTGAACAGTAATGTTTGGATGACTATAACTCCCTCTAGAAAACTCGGATTTAGGCGATTCTTGAACCGATGGAAACCTAAGGTATGGTAGAACATTTCATAAGAAGAAAGTTAGACCAAATTATGAACTTAACTTGATCAAATTACTGACCAAAGTTGGACCAAAAATCTGCCAGACCCAAAATCTCAGCATGAACAGTGCACGTGAACAGTAAACTTATTTTGGCCATAACTTGAGCTACAAAACTCCAAATGGAGTGATTCAAAAAAGAAAATTCAACTAGACAGAATAAGGAACAACTTTCATGTTTACCATTTCCTCAAATTCCCACTTTAAAAATAACAAATGGAACAGTAAAGATGAAGCATGAAAACCGAAAATTTTGCTCAATTAGCATTAAGCTTAGAAATGGTATTGGCAACCAATACCAACAAGTTTTGAATGCAAAATATGGTATGTTTGAAGTGCCAAAGTTAATGTACCTATTTTCTATGCAAAAGTCAACATTTTTGTTGACCAATGAGGAGAATAGTGTCACCAAAACCAAAAATTGGCAATTTTGCCAAAATGACCTAAGCTTTGAGAAAGTGACCAAAACTAACAAGTTTTGAATACAAAATGTGGTATATTGGGAGTATTAAAACCAATGTACCTATTGTTTATGCAAAAGTCAACATTTTAGTTGACTAATGAAATGAATAGTGACACCAAAACTTGAAATTCAAAATTTGAAATTAGAAATGCATCTAGGGGACTTTAAATTGCAATTGGCAATTAATACTAGCAAATGTAAAACTCAAAATGTGGGATCTTGGTGTAATAAGAATTAATATATCCATTAAGTATAAAAAGGTCAACATTTTGGTTGACTAGTAAGGTGAATAGTAATCAAAATGATTAGTGAATTAAGATGAAAAACCTAGAACCAATTCTAAGCTTAAATGCTTAGAATTGTATGACAAATATGGACTATGCATCCTAGTCAAAATTGTTAAAAAGAAATTTAGGCCATAAATTTGAAATCCATGAAATATTCATGGATTACTTGAAACATGAAAAATAAGTCACCTAATTGATGTGAATAGATAGTTAGAGCACATATGCTCATCACAATGGAATTCATAAAATATTAGTAACTCAACTTGAAATATAAAATTTGTAATTACATAAGTAGACTCTTGAATGTATAAATGAGAAAGGAAAAATGTTTTGAATACAATGGTACATGTGAACCATTGTTTAGAATTGGGATCAATATGAATAACATAATGAATGGATAAATAAACCATATTAATGTATGAATGAGACATTAGTTCTCATTATTGTAAAGAGGAGAAGTATTTTGAGTACAATGGTATAAAAGGATAATTGATGTGAATTGTGATCATATAAATGATCAAATGAATGTATGAATTATGATTGAAATTTATCATGAAATAATGAAGTCATAAAGCACAATATATTAATATTTTAAAGTATCAAATGCCCTAGTATACCTAGCAAGATTGGTTTGGATAGTTTGGCATGCCAATAGGGTATTGTTTTAGCAGTACTGCGAAAGGCTTTATGCCTATATTCATGGCTTTATGCCCGTATTCATGGCTTTTATGCCCGTATGCATGGCTTTTATGCCCGATTATGTGATATCATGGCTTTTTAGCCATCGATCGCATACATGGTTGACGCTTGCGTCCCATGGTATGACGCCCGAGGCACCGCGTGTCCAACGACCCGTTATCGATCCAAATTCAAAGATAGGTTACTTGGTCATGGAAAAGTATAACTATGATTGAACTGATTATTAAAGAAAATACGAAAATTAAGTATCAGGAATGATTACAAAAATACAAAGAAGCTCAATATCATGAAGAAAATAATTAACGAAATGCGTGAAGAAGTTAATATCATGAAACATGATTAGCCCTCGACTACACAATAAGTTAGTAATTATTCATTTCTTATGAACACAATAGCAAGGAAATTATTATTTTTATTTGCATATTGTATTTTCTTGTATTATTGGCACCACTAAGCTTTATGCTTAGCGCCGCTTTTGCAACGCGTAGGTAATCAAGATTTGGACAGAGGGCCCAGAGACCACTGATTCGTAAGGCTCATTACGCAAGATAGTGTCCATGTCACCTCACCTTCCACAGTGCATCGGTAGGACACTAGATTTCATTTTGATATTTTGTAACTAATTTCTATTTTCTCATATGTATTTGAACTTATGTAATGAATTTTGATATTCATGTAAATAATGAAAATTGTATTTGGGAATGGAAGAGTGAATGTCTATTTATGACTTGTACATGATTAATAAATGAGAAGAATTGAAATTTAGAAACGAATGGTTGAAAAATATTGAGATTTTGATATTGGAGTTTGTGAATGGATGAATATGATTATTAGAAGTGTTTTTCACAGGTTCCGAAGAACTGTTTTCTCCATTTTTAGCGGTACTACGGATTTTCTTTAAAATTTTCGGAACCTCAAATAAATTACAATTTCAATAAATGAATTATATTTCACAAGTTATATTCAAAACTACGATAAAAATGAATTAAGATAAAATAGAGTGCTCTGGCACACTGAGTGGCATAACTTGCTCGGCTACACTGTAGTCGGGTAAGGGGTGTCACACTCTATCTACTCCTTATATATATATGGTATTATTTAGTCTTTTCGAATTTATTATTATACACTTAGGCATATCATAAAAGAAGGATACTTTACCTCAAATTCACATTTGGGGTATCTTGCTCCTCTCCGGCTTAGGTGATATTTGGAAGTGGTGTTACTGTTGTACTTGGTTCTTCCACGACCTCTATCTAGGTCCGTGGTAAATTCCTCTTAGGACAATCTTTCAGACGATGGTCTATGGCCCCACATCTATAACAGGCTCCAATCAATCCCCTACATTCACTTTTATGCCACTTGTTACAATGGCCACATTTTCTTGCTAGTCCTGGTGCACTCACTACTAGTGTTTCTAGTTGATCTCTTCTGGGTATAGGCCTGAGTCTAGATCTCCTACTTTGATAAGATGTCTAACTTAACTGTTCTCTCAACCTCTTATTACTAGACTATCCAAATTTCCTCCTTTTGTTGATCACCACTCCTCTTCTGTTCCTCTTCATGAACACAGCTAGTATATTTCTTTCTGAACTCTATCAGAAAGAATTTCCAAGTTTTGTCAGCTAGTAGCAATACCTTGGTTATAACATCCCACCACCGATATGTAACTTTTTATAACAATGAAACTGCACACTCCAAACTCTGTTTTGGTGTGCAATGGAGCTGCTGCAGGACTCTTTCAGTCCTTTCTAACCAATACTCAGCCGCTGAAGAATCATCTTCCTTTCTACCATTGAAATCTACAGCTCCATACTTCCTAATTTTTCCTAGAGGTGATTTCCGCTGAGGCGGTGGTGGAATAACCCCAGTCATCTGTCGAAAGAATTCAGTCATCTGCTCAAACAAGGCCTGTTGGGGTTGTACAGGCACCTCTTGCACTAGTGGAGCAGGATCTCCTCGATTTCCAATATCACTCCCAGTCAGGATATGGTTTACTACTTCTTTTTTTACTGCCCTCTGCGATTCTGAGTCCATACCTTAACCTAAAATAACCAAGAAAATAGATCTGCATTAGTGTCACCTCGACTCATATGAATGCAAGGCATGTTATGAACACTATCTCATTCTATCTATCTATGCCTAGGAATGCCTAAACCGTGCTCTGATACCAATAAATGTAACACCCCTCACCCGACTACAGTGTAGTCGAGCGAGGCGTGCTACATTCGATGCTGGAGCACGCTATCTTACCTTACTTTATTCCTTTAATAATTTGATCTCGTTATATTTTAATATCAATTAATTTTCTACAGAGAAACCAGTGGAGTTTTCCCTATTTTATTATCAGTTGACATATTTCACTATTCACCTGCTTGAAATTTTCAATAATATTTTACAATAAAAATATAATTCATGCTCATCATATTCATCTCACATTCAATTCTTATAATTCACATACTCATTTGTACAAATCTATTCACGCTCAATTCATATGTAAATGTTCTTAAATTACATAAGCAAAATTTTCAAAATTCCTTAATTTACATCATTTATAAAATAATTACATAATTTCATGATTTACATGATCTACAAATTAATTACAGTTCCATAATCTATATTTCAACATGCAATTCATAGTTTACATTACAAATAATAACTAATTATAATGTATAAAATACATAATATGATCTATATGGCCCCTATCTACATGCATTGCTGAGAAGGTGACAACCTTGAACACTCTGCAGATCAGACTCCAAAATCTCTGTTTAGTATTCGCAAGGCTTTAACTTTAGTACCTGCGCAAGGAAACAAATCCATCGCGCTAAGCATTGCTGCTTAGTGGTGCAATAATATAACAAGAAATAATGCATACAAATAAAAATAATTGGAGCATATTTTCTATACTTAAGAATTTTACTGGGTTCATATGAAATTTGCCATACAGTATATTTTTCATCATTTATGTTGCTCTCTAGAATCTCTTCTGTCATAGGCTTACAATAATCATTTATATAATGTACAAATAAATCTAAATATTTAGTTTATGTTTATATTATTATGGAGGATGCATTTCTAATAATTACTTACGCTATGCTTATTTTGCTATTCTTTCATTTACTCTCTTAATATTTTCTGTGTTATGGATCATTTCGCAATAATTAAATTCTTAATACTAATTTAATACCTTTCAGATTTTTCTCACTAATTTATTTAGTTTCCAATATTTTTAACTTATTTCAATAATTTTTTTTTTGTTTTTTTTTCTACCCAGGTAACCTATGACAGGCTGAGTAAACTGGATAACGGGTTATTGGCACTGGACATCGCGGTGCCTCAGGCCATCATGCCATAGGATGCAGAACGTCAACCACATATGCAGTTAGTAAGGCTTAAAAGCCATGATAACACCTAATCGAGGATAAAAGTCATAAGTGCGGACATAAAGCCATGAGTGCGGGCATAAAGCCATGAATACAGGCATAAAGCCTTTCGCAGTACTACTAAAACAATACCCTATTGGCATGCCAATCTATCCAATCTGACACACATGTCTAGGCAATATAAGGGTACATAATATCATTAAATATTAATATATTGTGTTTTATGACTTCATTATTTCATGACAAATTCCATAATTTATACATTTATCATAATATTCATACACTCCTTACATCACTCATATTGATCACAATTCTCAACAATGGTGTTCCTTTACCATTGCACTCAAGGCATTTCTCCTTTACTCATAAAGAAAACTAATGTTCCATTCATATTTTCATGTGATTCATTTATTCTTTACAATATTTATATGAATTCATAACTCATACAAGGTGTTATTATCTTATTTGTAATGGAAACATAAGTCCTAATGTAAACCTCATCCCATTTATATTTAACAATCCATCTAGGTTAATTTCATTTCATATTCAAGTGGTATCACTTATGTTTTATTAGACCTACTAGTAATGGGAATACAATTCTTAACTATATACTCACATAACTTAAATGTTCATTAAGTCATTTAGGTGAATTACTATTTCTATTCCAAGTGATCCATGAACATTTCATGGATTCCAAATTTCATACCTTAATTACCTCTACCTATTTAGTTCTTACACTTTGTGTCTTTGTATTACTATTCACATTAATATTCACTCAAATTGTTAACTTTTTAATACATAATAAACTTATTGAACTTAAGTTCACCAAGATACCACATTTTGCATTCTAAAGTTGTTGGTATTAGTGGCCAATACCATTTCAAAGCTTAGTGTTGGTTACTTTACAATTTTCTGATTTCAAGCATTAAGTTTACTATTTCATTGGTCATTTGTACAGTGGAATTTGATAAAATTGTCTTCATGAAAGTTGTTCTTTATTGTGTCTAGTTACATTTCTTTTTTTGAATCACTCCATTTGGAGTTTTGTAGCTCAAGTTATGGCCTAAACACCATAACTGGCCGGATTGGATAGAATCCAGAATTCTGGGCACAACTGGTTCTAGCAGATTTGGTGACCTAAGTTTTGTTGGCAATTTGACTAGGTTATGATCAGAATTTGGATTTGTGTTCTTCATGAAAGTTGTAGGGCTATGTCTCAGATTTCTTATGATAAAATTTCAGTTCAATTTAACTTTTCTACACTGAGTTACAACCATTTGAATAAATACTATACATTTGGTCATTTTCCGAGGACAGCACATTGATCATCCGGATTAGGGTAAATTTTAAGTCAACTTGGTTTGGTTTTCTGGTTATGGTTTCTTCACTAAAGTTGTGCCATTATGTGTCTAGTTTCATGTCCAATTGCCTTTGCACCAATTGAACCTATACAATTCCTGTTATAGCTACCCAAAGCTACTGGACTCACACCCAGTCCTGTAGGTCACTAAGGGCAGCATGCCTAAGCTCAACTCCATCATCCTTACTCACTTCAATTCCTCCTCACACACATTCAAGTGGTCACTAATTGAACATTACAATGTTAATATACCATTACATAAGCAAAACTCTAATTTTTCACAAACCCTAATTTCCAAAGTGTCCATTTAATGCTATCCATGCCATCTAACACATCCAACACATCCAACACACATAATTCAACATCTAACTCAAGTTTTCTCATCACAAACCTCTTCTAAACAATTCAATTCATACAAATCAACAAATCTCATCCTTCTCCCAGGGCTGCTGATTTTCATACATACTTCAATATAATGTTTTGTTCAATTTTATAACAAATTCTCATCTAATTTGTTTTCCTAACAAAGATTAAAAAAAGAGGGAAATAAGTATAGGCACTAACCTTTTTGAGCACTCTCTTGGCTTGTTGAAAGCTTAGAATTTTTTTTTACTTTCTTCAAATTTCTTTGCAGCCAAACACTCTAGGATGGTCCAAGAATTATTTTTAATGTTGGGACTTTGAGGTTTTAGGTAAGGAATAAGAAGATTCAAGCTTGAGCAAAAATAAAAATGGAGGAGTATGGGTCTGGCTAGCTTTTGAGAAGGAAGAGGAAGACTGAATTTTTATTTAGTTAATCTCTTTTTATCCCTTTTAAGAGGCTTGTCAATTTGTGATTGGGTGGAGAGTTTTTAATGACATCATATGATGTCATAATTCCTAATTTCTTTCATTTTTCTTTCTTTTTTTTTTTGTCCTTCTCATTTCCAATTCAATTTTTAGCAATATTTATTCATATTTTAGATCATAATTATTTACTCCTCACTCTAGTCTAAATATTTTTCCAGACGTTCTAGCTGTCTAGACCGACACCGGTCATCGGAATAGTAGAATGTACGGGATAGCTAAAGTGAGGGTGTTACAAAATTTGTCACACTTTACCCCTCTTTAAGGCATAATATGATCCCGTAGTATAACTAATGAATTACTAACTCCGTCTACCGATAACCCATTAAATACACTACAAAGGATTTTAAAACAATTTTTTTACTTTTTGAAAGGGGTGAGCTTTTCTAGCAGATATTAAAAACATTTACTTGAAGTTTAAAGACTAGATAAAATTTTTGTCCATTTTTATTTTTATGTAAATTTTGAAAAAATTTTGGCAGAGTGCCGTCTATATTTGGAAAAAACAGTTCTTCAAATACCTGTAAAAACACTTCTAATAATTCATTTCATAAAATCAACCACTACCACAACACAAATCAACATCATTTCTCCCAACTCCATAATTCAAAACAATTCTCAATTCAATTGTCTTCAAAAATAATACTAAATAACTTTATTCATATTCCGTTAAAGAAAAATCAATTTACATTCATCATCCCAACTGCTCATAACCAGTTTATACATGTACATACATTTACATATACCAAAATAAACATCACAACCAGGGTATAAAGTTATACCTGACAAAATCTCAAGGACGTAGCTCCGAGATCCTCGGCACTCACTCACGCCTCCACTAGTCTCTATCTCAAATAAAGAATAAGTTATCACTGAGTACAATGACTCAGTGGTGCACAACATACTAAAATAATATTTTATGCATAATTCAAATCACATTTATTCAAATATAGTACTGAAAATGAAAAGTGGATGCAAAAGACAATTTATAATTTTAGTCAAAACAGTCTCATTTCGGAAGTCTCAAAACAGGTTTCATAAAAACACACATTTATATCATACCATTCAGAACAATGTTCATCTCAATAGCCAGAGGCTTATGAGAAATCACAAGGCTAGCTAGCTCAAACTATGGGTACCCATTCAATTATTTCCTCTACTGGCACACACCTCAACACTTCAGCTAGATAGGGAATCAAAATTCAAAACTAATTCCTCCCACTAGTCATGCTAGTGAGGCATTCAAATATTTGGTCATGACACTATGGTTTTAAAACTACCTTAACAATTTACTAAACATTTACTGACAATTAAATCACATATCATCAAATTTCCAACAATTTAGATCAAAAGCATAGTGTACATTTCAATCACCATTTTGTAATATAAATAAATCACAATTCATTTCATTTATTTTGCAAAGAGAAATTTAAAGAACATTTTATATTGTGCACAAACCTTATGCGAGTCGCCTCTTAGCCTTGACTCGATGCTGGGGGTTCTTTCCCGGTATTTTTTTCGACTGAAACTATAACATCCTCACTTTACGTAGTCTGTATGTCCCACTGTTCTGGAGGCTAATGTCTGCCCTGGAAAGTCGGAATGTCTAGAACTATACTTCGGTGATAGTAAACATGCATAAAATGATGAAATAAATAAAAAGAAAATACAAGAAACATTAAGAAAAAATAAAAGAGATAAAATGTGACTAAGTTAAACAAGCCGAACCCGTAGCGATGGGTGACCGCACAGAGAAATTATGGCGATGACCGTTGACTAACCCTGGACAACGGGGAATCCAAAAAAATATTTTCGGGACTTAATTAAAGGTCTACTGAGGTGTAATTGACATTGAAAATTTCAAAGAAAAATTAGTAAGTCAGTACAAATAAAAGCAAAAATTTAAGAAAATCGGCGGAACAAGGATTAAATTGGTGTTACCGAAAAAGTTTGAATTTAACCCGAAGAAGGGTATTTTGGTCATTTAACACCTAGAGTGGACTTTTGACTTAAATCTCCATGAAAAATAAGTGGTATTAAATTTAGAAATTCCCATGAAAAAAAAAAAGAAATGAAATTGAAATGCAATTAAAGGAATTATGGGGTTTAAATATTACATAGTTTTATTATTATATTAGTAAACTTTGCTTAGTGGACACTAAGTGGCACTATATAAAGAGACCTAAGGAGCATAATTTTCCCACTCACTTCATCACTTTCATCAATCTCCTCTCCCATGGCCGAATTGAAGCTCTCAAGTGTCCTCCATGGACGTCCATGAAGCAAGCTCCATTTCCCTACCTTTAAGCCATTATTTCTTCAAACTCCCTTCATGAAAAATGATCCTTGCACCATGGGCAACATATAGGCAGCAAAAAGGAGTGGAAATTTCAAGGATTTTTCAAGCTCAAGTTGAGGTTAGTGCTAGTTTTTCATCCGTTGCTTCATTAAAGTTTGTGTTAAGGTTGTGATGAGTTGAATGGTGAAGCAATTTGAAGGATTTCATGAGTTATTGATATATTCAATTTTGGACAGCCATGAAAGTTTGTTGTGGTTGAGTTTTTCTTACCTCTAATGGATGGGAATTAAGGTTGATTAACTCAAATGGAAGTTGTGGTAAGTTAATATCCAAGTATGGGTATGTTAGTGCTTGAATTAAGGGTTTAATAGTGGGACTTTGATGCTTTAGTAAACTGCCATGTTGGGCAGCCTTAAATATCATGAATTTGTGTGTGAGTTTATGAAATTTATCAATGAAATATGATGGTGTTGAATGGTGGGCAATTTGTGTAATTGCCATGGGAGTGTAAGTGTGATATATGTGTTGTTGTACATTGAATTTGGGTTGAAGTAAATGTTAAACATTAACGGTGTATTGTATGCATTGAGCACTTGAGTGTTCTACCCAAAATGCTTGCTGGAATTTCGTACAATATATGTAGAAGTGCCATGATTAAATGTTGAAGTATTGGGAGGAGGAGGATTGTCAAAATTGGAAGTGTGATGTTCAAATGCAGGTTGCGTATATTGGCGGCACCTAAATTAGGTCATAAGTGCAAAACTGTGAACCCAATTGGCATGAGGCCAATGGGGGGTGAAACTAGATAGCAAATAGGCCAACTTTCATGTAGAAATGTTGCCAAAATTCTGCCTATAAACTGACCTTAAAAATGACCAAATCCGGAATGGCAACCTTGCAAACCTAGATTTTTGACCATATGAACAGTAGTAATTGGGATGACCATAACTCACTCAAAACAGGTCCAATTGACTTGAAATTTTTACCATAGATAGCTTAGACATAGAGCTAGAATTCTTATGAAGACACCAAAGCCCAGAAATGGCTAGAACCAAGTCAAATAGCTTGCACAAGTTCGGGTACCAAAACTGCCAGAACTAAATGTGACCTAAAATTGACCAAATTTTGCACTAAAGGTGCAATCTGTCTAGCTTTAGTAAATTGACCATATCTTGGTCTATACAACGCAGAATGACTTGAAATTTTGCCCAAGGTGCAATAAGACATAGAGCTACAATTCTTATGAAGACAACTAAGCCCAAAAATTGCCAGAACCAAGTCCAATAGCTTGCACAAGTTCGGGTACCAAAACTGCGAGAACTAAATGTGACCTAAAATTGACCAAATTTTGCACTAAAGGTGCAATATGTTCAGCTTTAGTAAATTGACCATATCTTGGTCTATACAACTCAGAATGACCTGAAATTTTGCCCAAGGTGCAATAAGACATAGAGCTACAATTCTTATGAAGACACTAAAGCCCAAAAATGGCCAGAACCAAGGCAAATAGCTTGCACAACTTCAGGTACCAAAATTGCCAGAACTAAATATGACCTAAAATTGATCAAATTTTGCACTAAAGGTGTAATCTGTCCAGCATTAGTAAATTGACCATATCTTGGTCTATACAACACAGAATGACCTGAAATTTTGCCCTGAGTGTAATAAGACATAGACTACAATTCTTATGAAGACACCAAAGCCCAGAAATGGCCAGAACGAATTCAAATAGCTTGCACAAGTTCGAGTACCAAAACTGCTAGAACTAAATATGACCTAAAATTGACCAAATTTTACACTAAAAGTGCAATCTGTCCAGCTTTAATAAATTGACCATATCTTGGTCTATATTACTCAGAATGACCTGAAATTTTGCCCAGAGTGCAATAAGACATAGAGCTACAATTTTTCTTCCTTGACCAGAAGCTAAAAACCAAGAGAAATAGGACTTTTAGCTAGACCAATCTAGCACACAAAAATTGAGAATTTAACATTTACATACAATGATGCTTGACGAAATTTGGCAATAAATGCCAACTCGTAAAAAGGGTAAATTGTATTATATTGACAGCATATTAAATTGTAAATTGTGACATGTTAATATTAGAATCAACTTATGCATGATGTATGAAAAGGTCAACATTTCCATTGATCAGTGAATTGTATAATGACCAGTAAACCCTCAAAATAAATATTTAATCTTGTAATATGCCCTAGTTTGCCTAGTTGACTAGTTTGGATAGGTTGGTACGCCAATAGGATTCTGACAGCTGTTCTGTAAATGACTTCATGCCATACTATGTTTTTAGAGCTTATTATTCCGCACTGTGATGTTAATAGCCTACGGCTATACGTATTATGTTATTATACTTGGCTTATCGCCAAATTTATTATATGTCTTTTTAGCCACACTATTTGCCACCGAGAGACATTTTGTGACCGATGGTGTGACAGCCCAAGGTACTAGGTACCCAGCGCTAGTATATCCATTTATCCAGTCTGGTCAGTGTATAGACTACAAGGGCAGTCAATTAAACCATTATTTAATTCAAGCAGTTAAGTTAAGTATACGAAAATTTTAGTACAATTAAATTAAGCATTGAATGAAATGAGTAAAAGAGATTAGCAATAGAAATATAACAAAAATACAATTTGCAGAACCGTAGAGATTTAAAATGCAATACAGTTAGAATAATTGATTTCTGGATATCCAAATTATGATTTATTTCTTTCTTTATTTGTATATATTATTTCTTGTTATACTATTGCACCACTGAGCAGAAATGCTTAGCGCGATGGAATTATTTCCTCGCGCAGGTACTGAAGGTAAAACTAGTAGACTGTCGACTGAGATTTTTGAAGTCCAGATCTGCAGAAGTGTCAGAAGAGTACAAAGTTGTCACCTCCTCAGCAATGCATGTAGATAGGGCTCATTTTAAGCATGTTTTCTAATCTGTACATTATAATTACTGCTTATATTGTAATGTGAATTAGTAACTGTAATTTTATTTGTATATGTAGTACTTGATAAATTTATGTACTTAATTGGCAAATTATATAAGTTAATGAAATATAAGAATTCTGATTTTGAATTGATTATCTAATCATAATGATTCTGAATGAGATTGAATTTGAGATGTTTTGAGATAATCTGAGTTATGAATTTGAGTATATATTGAAATTGTTTTTGGCAGGTTCAGAAGAACTGTTAGTCCAAATTACAGCCGGCACTCTGCCGGATTGTTGTTAAAATGTTTGGAACTTCCAAATTAGCTATATGATAAAAGTAAAAATAGCCTAAACCTCAGATAAAGTTTTTGAACAAATAAATCAAGAACTATAATGAAATCAGATAAGATTAGGTGCTCCGGCACGCCATGTAGCAGGCTTTGCTCGACTACACTGTAGACGGATGAGGGGTGTTACATTTAGTGGTATCAGAGCACGGTTTAGGCATTCCTAGGCATAGATAAGTTGAAAGAACTAGTGTGCATACATGCATTACATTCATAAGAGTCAAGGTGACACTAATGCAGATCTGTTTACTTTTGATTATTCAAAGTTAAGATATGGACTCAGAGTCGCAGAGGGCATTAGAAAAAGAAGTAGAAAACCTAGTTCATAAGGTTATAACGTAGTGACTATGTAATGTTCTCGATGTTTGTATTGTAAGCTGCAGATTACAGTACCAACATGGGATTATTGTATAGAGCTACATGCTTCCTCGTGGTACAATAAATTAAGAATATTTGTAAGTAATCTATAATTTGATACAGTTACGCCCGAATAGAGTACTACTACGGGAAATAAATGTAAAAATTCTAGTCAGAAATTTAAAACTTCAGAACTAGCCTGTCGAAAGACTACACTTGTAAGGTAGCTAGAGTCAGTGACTCGGTTACATTAATGTGAACTACATGTACCACAGTAATTGCTATAAGCTTAGAGATATCAGTACGACATATCATCCTCAGACGGATGGACAGTCGAAACGAGTAATTCAGGTAAATTCTAAAACTCATTGAGTTCCTGTAAATAGTGAAATGAAATGATAATAATAACCTGTAATATGTGATAAGCCCTCGAGAATATACTGAGAACTTTTGTCATTGAATCCAAGGGGAGATGGGACAGATACCCCCACTAACAGAATTTGTATACAATAATAAGTGTCAAGTTAGCGTACAAACGGTACCCTATGAAACACTGCAAGGGAAAAAAGTGCAGAACACCAGTACGTTGAACTAAGTTGGGAAAAGATATCTAGACATTGATATAGAGTCTTATAATTATTTTAATATTTTTGTCAGAAAATAATGATTTAGGTATTTGAAAATATATTTAGAAGTTGTAGTGCTATTCCCTCTGGAAGCAAGAATAGATACCTTTCATTGATGGAGTTTGTGTATAGTGATATTTATTAAATAAGCATGAAGATACCAAGGTATAAGGTCTAGTATGAGATAAATGCATAATACCTAGACAAAGGGTAATTTAACAGAGTTGGAATTAGTAAAAGAGACTGAAAGGACCAGTAAGGATTCTAGTATGGGGAATCAAGAAACCAATGAATAAGAGAATTTCATGAATAGAGATAATAAAGGCAAAAGAAAACAATGATGAGAAAGTGAATAAAATTATGGGACAACAATATTCTTAGTTCTTTGAATCCGATGAATTTCGAGGACGAAATTCCTTTATAGAGGGGAAGATTTGTAACATCCTCCCTTTATGTAGTCCGTATGTCCCACTGTTCTGGAGGATAATGTCTGCCCCCGAAAAGTCGAAATGTCTAGAGCTACACTTCAGTGATAGTAAACATGCATAAAATGATGAAATAAATAAAAAGAAAATACAAGAAACATTAAGGAAAAATAAAAGAGATAAAATGTGACTAAGTTAAACGAGCCGAACCCGTAGCGATGGGTGACCACACTGGGAAGTTACGGAGATGACCGTTGACTAACCCTGGACTGTGGGGAACCCGAAAAAATATTTTCAGGACATAATTAAAGGTCTACTGAGGTGTAATTGACATTGGAAATGTCAAAGAAAAATTACTAAATTAGTACAAATAACGAAAATTTAAGAAAATCAGCGGAACAAGGATTAAATCGGTGTCACCGAAAAAGTCCGAATTTAACCCGAAGAAGGGCATTTTGACCATTTGACACCTAGAGTAGACTTTTGTCTTAAATGTACAAGAAAAATAATTGGTATTAAATTTAGAAATTCTAATGAAAAAAAAAAGAAATGAAATTGAAATGCAATTAAAGGAATTATGGGGTTTAATTTAAATATTACATAGTTTAATTATTATATTAGTAAACTTTGCTTAGTGGACAATAAGTGGCACTATATAAAGACAACTAAGGAGTAGAATTTTCCCACTCACTTCATCACTTTCATCAAGCTCCTCTCCCATGGCCGAATTGAAGCTCCCAAGTGTCCTCCATGGACGTCCATGAAGCAAGCTACATTTCCCTACCTTTAAGCCATTATTTCTTCAAACTCTCTTCATGAAAAATGATCCTTGCACCATGCACAACAAATAGGCAGAAAAAAGGAGAGGAAATTCCAAGGATTTTTCAAGCTCAAGTTGAAGTTAGTGCTAGTTTTTCATCCCTAGCTTCATTAAAGTTTGTATTAAGGTTGAGATGAGTTGAATGGTGAAAAAATTTGAAGGATTTGATGAGTTATTGATATATTCAATTTTGGACAGCCATGAAAGTTTGTTGTGGTTGAGTTTTTCTTACCTCTAATGGATGGAAATTAAGGCTGATTAACTCAAATGGAAGTTGTGGTAAGTTAATATCCAAGTATGGGTATGTTAGTGCTTGAATTAAGGGTTTAATAGTGGGACTTTGATGCTTTAGTAAAATGCCATGTTGGGCAGCCTTAAATATCATGAATTTGTGTGTGAGTTTATGAAATTTATCAATGAAATATGATGGTATTGAATGGTGGGCAATTTGTGTAATTGCCATGGGAGTGTATGTGTGATATATGTGTTGTTGTATATTAAATTTGGGTTGAAGTAAATGTTAAACATTAATGGTGTATTGTATGCATTGAGCAATTGAGTGTTCTACCCAAAATGCTTGCTGGAATTTTGTACAATATGTATAGAAGTGCCATGATTAAATGTTGAAGTATTAGGAGGAGGAGGATTGTCAAAATTGAAAGTGTGATGTTCAAATGCAGGTTGTGTATGTTAGCAACACCTAAATTAGGTATAAGTGCAAAACTGTGAACCCAATTGGTATGACGCCAATGGGGGGTGAAACTAGACACCAAATAGGCCAACTTTCATGCAGAAATATTGCCAAAATTCTACCTAGAAACTGACCTTAAAAATGACCAAATCCGGAATGGCAACCTTGCAAACCCAGATTTTTTACTATATGAATAGTAGTAATTAGGATGACCATAACTCACTCAAAACAGGTCCAATTGACCTGAAATTTTTACCATGGATAGCATAGACATAGAGCTACAATTCTTATGAAGACATCAAAGCCCAGAAATGGCTAGAACTAAGTCAAATAGCTTGCACAAGTTCGGGTACCAAAACTGCCAGAACTAAATGTGACCTAAAATTGACCAAGTTTTGCACTAAAGGTGCAATCTGTCTAGCTTTAGTAAATTGACCATATATTGGTCTATACAATTCAGAATGACCTGAAATTTTTCCCAGGGTGCAATAAGACATAGAGCTACAATTCTTATAAAGCCCAAAAGTGGCCAGAACTAAGTCCAATAGCATGCACAAGTTCGGGTACCAAAACTGCCAGAACTAAATGTGACCTAAAATTGACCAAATTTTTCACTAAAGGTGTAATCTGTCCAGCTTTAGTAAATTGACCATATCTTGGTCTATACAACTCAGAATAATCTGAAATTCTGCCCAGAGTGCAATAAGACATAGAGCTACAATTCTTATGAAGACACCAAAGCCTAGAAATTACCAGAACCAAGTCAAATAGCTTGCACAAGTTTGAGTACCAAAACTGCTAGAACTAAATGTGACCTAAAATTGATCAAATTTTACACTAAAGGTGAAATTTGTCCAGCTTTAATAAATTGACCATATCATGGTCTACACAAATCAGAATAACCTGAAATTTTGCCCAAAGTGCAATAAGGCATAGAGCTACAATTTTTCTTCTTTGACCAGAAGCTAAAAACCAAGAGAAATAGGACTTTAAGTTAGACCAATCTAGCACACAAAAATTGAGAATTTGACATTTACATATAATGATGCTTGAGGTAATTTGGCAATGAATGCCAACTTGTAAAAAGGGTAAATTGCATTATATTGATAGTATATTGAATTGTACATTGTGACATGTTGATACTAGAATCAACTTATGCATGATGTACGAAAATGTCAATATTTCCATTAACCAGTGAATTGTATAATGACCAGTAAACGCTAAAAATAAATATTTAATCTTGTAATGTGCCCTAGTTTGCCTAGTTGACTAGTTTGGATAGGTTGGCATGCCAATAGGATTCTGACAGCTGTTCTGTAAATGACTACCATACTGTGTTTTTACGGCTTATTATGCCGCACTGTGACGTTAATAGCGTATGGCTATACGTATTATGTTATTATACTTGGCTTATCGCCAGATTTATTATATGGCTTTTTAGCCACACTATTTACACACCGAGAGACATTTTATGACCCATGGTGTGACAGCCCGAGGTACTAGGTACCCAGTGCTAGTATATCCATTTATCCAGTCTGGTCAGTGTATAGGCTACAAGGGCAGTCAATTAAAACATTATTCAATTCAGGCAGTTAAGTTACGTATACGAAAATTTCAGTGCAATTAAATTAAGCATTGAATGACATGAGTAAAAGAGATTAGCAATAGAAATATAAGAAAAATACAATTTGCAGAATCATAGAGACTTAAAATACAATACGGTTATAATAATTGATTCCTAGATATTCGAATTATGATTTATTTCTTTCTTTATTTGTATATATTATTTCTTGTCATACTATTGCACTACTAAGCAAAAATGCTTAGCATGATGGAATTTTTTCCTCGCGCAGGTACTGAAGGTAAAACCAATAGACTGTCGGCTGAGATTTTTGGAGTCCAGATCTGTAGAAGTGTCAGAAGAGTACAAAGTTGTCACCTCCTCAGCAATGCATGTAGATAGGGCTCATTTTAAGCATGTTTTCTAATCTGTACATTATAATTATTGCTTCTATTGTAATGTGAATTAGTAACTATAATTTCATTTGTATATCCAGTACTTGATAAATTTATGTACTTAATTGGCAAATTATATAAGTGAGTGAAATATAAGAATTCTGATATTTGAATTGATTATCTAATCATAATGATTCTGAATGAGATTGAATTTGAGAAATTTTGAGATAATCTGAGTTATGAATTTGACTATATATTGAAATTGTTTTTTGCAAGTTAAGAAGAACTGTTAGTCCAAATTACAGCCGGCACTCTGCCGGATTATTGTCAAAATGTTTGAAATTTCCAAATTAGTTATGTGATAAAAGTAAAAATAGCCTAAACCTCAGATAAAGTTTTTGAACAAATAAATCAAGAACTATAATGAAATAAGATAAGATTAGGTGCTCCGGCATGTCATGTAGCACGCCTTACTCGACTACACTGTAGACGAGTAAGGGGTGTTACAGAAACACATAATTTTACAGTGTTTCAGCATCATAATTTATTACAAGTCTAAAAATAAATTCAAATCTATTTATATCTAGCTTTAATATGCTTAACCTGACGTTCTTTAAAATTTTGCCTTTCAAGGTTACTATTCATGACACTATTCAAGTCAATTTGTTGACTTTCTTATGCTTAATAGGTATAGGGATTTCAATTTCACCCACATACCACATTTAGGTTATCTAATTGGTTGGTTTTGGTTGTTTCCTCAAATTTTAAGCCTCTTAGGTAAAATTTCCAAATTTCAAATTTGGTGCCCTGTATTGCACTGTTCCATTGGTCAAGTTGCTGTTGAAATTTGGCTAAGTTTTCTTCATAGAAGTTGTTCCTTATTGTCTTAACTTTATTTCCTTTTTTTAATCACTCCATTTGGAGTTTTGTAGCCCAAGTTATGACTATTTGAATGGGGCTGGCCGGATTTGGTGTTACCCAGAATTCTAGACATTTTCTCGATATTGGCAGTTTTTGGTGTGCTAATTCAGGTCAGTTTTTGGATAGGTTATGGTCAAATTTTGGGTTTTTTTTCTTCACAAAAGTTGTAGGGCTATGTCTCATCTTTTCATCGGTATAAGATTCAGGTCATTTGGACCTTCCTAGACCAAGTTATGGTTATTTAAGTAACTATTATTCATTTGGTCATTTTTGTATAGGACGGTGTGCCCAATTCCGGATTTGGCTTAATTGTTCACTAAGTTATGGTCATTTTTTGGGCATGATTCCTGAATGAAAAATGGTCCATTTTTTGTCTAGTTTCATTTCCAATTAACCTCACACCAATTGGGTTGGTAAATGTTCTGTTATGGTTCATAAAAGGGACCTAGGTCAAGCTATCTGCATACTGACCCTAACCAATCTAAATTGAAACTTAGTTCTAGCAATTCACACACACTACAAATGGTCACAATTGACCATTTCTCAACTCAAATAAGGTTATTTACATCATTTGACCATTTTCTATATTTTTTCTCCCAATTTCAAGAATTCAAAAACCCTAATTTACAATTTATTATATTTCATGCAATCAAAGTATAATAATCTCATTAATCAACTCATTTAATCTTATCCACACTCCTAATTCAAGTAAAATCTAGCAACCTCAAGTTCTCCCTAGGCTGGAAGAAAATGGGTTCATGCACAATTGCTTCTATATCTTCATTAATTTCATCAATCTCCAATTTAATTCAAGTATCTAATTGTAATGTGAAAGAGAAAATTAGAGAAATCATCACTAACCTTCGGTGCTCTTCAATTTTCAATTTCCTTTCTAATGTCTTCAAATTCCCTTGTCAATTCGACTCTTCCAATAGCAGTTAGAAGGTTTCTAGGGCTTTTCACTAAGGTTTATGGTGGGAATCAAGTGTTTGGAAGCTTGATTTCATGGTTGTTAATGGTGGATGAGAGAGAGAAAGCAAGAGAGAGAGGGGACGGCTCTAGGAGAAGAAGAAGACATTTCTCTTTTTCTTTTTCTTTTGAATTTTTAACTTTTTTAATACATAATTATCCCACAATTTCAATTTTTAAATATTATATTTATTACATCATGCTTATCTCATGCATGATGTAAATAAACTTTTTTAATTTTCTTTTTCTTTTTCATTTATTTTTCTATTAGTTTTTAATTTAATTCTTGATCCTGAAATTTTCTTTTCTCTGATTTTATTGGACAGTTAGGTTAGGAGTCAGCTCTAAGAGTGAATTGACCAAATTGTCCCTCGTTGGTTCAATATGGTTTGCAAGTTATTCAATATTTCTTCCAGATCCCTGACCTAATTATTTCACCTGCTTAACAACTCTTTTTCGTGATTTTCTTTTTTCCACTATGTTCGCAATAGTCCTAAGGACTGCGGCGTCACATTTTCCTGATCAAAATTTGAGTTAAGACTGACCTCGCAGTCATTTCCCAGGAAGGTCACCCATCGCTGTGACTCCCGGCTCATTTAACTTTTTATGCTTTGTTTTTCTTCTTTATACTTAACTATTTGGCAATTACTAATTATTTGTATTCAGGGCTTATCTAGGTGTCTTAGATGTGGTTCTAATCTCCTTAATTGTTCGGATCGACACTAATCACTAGAATAGTAAAATATACCAGGCTATACAAATAAGAGTGTTACAAAATTGTCACTGTAGATTGGTCCAATGGAATCGTAAACCTAAGTGACCAAATCTGAAAATTTGAAATAACTTCCAATGAGTTTTGAATTGAAATTGGCAACTAATGCCAACAAATGTAAAACCTAAAATGTGATATTTTAGTGCAATTTGAACTTGCCTACCTATTAATTATAAAAAGTCAACAATTATGCATGAATAGTAAGGTGAATAGTAACTACCAAACATTAAGTGCAAAGAATTAAACAATTAACTTTGTAACATGCCCTAGTATGCCTAGTATGATTAGTTTGGATAGGTTGGCATGCCAATAGGGTTCTGATAGCAGTACTGCATATGACTTTGTACCATTCTATGATTTATGACATTTCGTACTATTTTGTGATATTATGGCCTATGGCCATTTTTCTATGCTTGACACACTTGGCCTTGTGCCCGTTGCTTGTTATGGCTTATTAGCCGTTCTGTTGCACCCCTGGCAGACACTTTGTGATCGATGGTGTGACAGCCCGAGGTACTTGGTACCCACCCGTTTATCTAGTCCAGTCAACTAGTATAGGTTACTTGGGTAACTAAAACAAGTCTTAATAATTTATAACTAAATAATAAACATAAAAAGTACTAAAATTAATAATATTACTAATAATTACCAGAAATTCAGTCTGCATGAAATAACAACATAATTTTTGCATATTTATTTATTTTAGTTTATTTTTATTTTATATTGGTACCACTAAATTGTATTGCTTAGCACGTTGCTTTTTGCCATGCGTAGGTGCTGGCAAGGCAGATAGAGAGCCTAACAGACCTCAGACTGGGAGAACATCCCGATTTGCAATGTGTTCCAGTGTCACCACATTTGCAGTGTTTTGGGTAGAACTCATTAGGCTTATTAGTAGTTTTGCATTTTGTAATTATGTATTCATTTGTATTATAAATTATGAACCTGTGTAATCATTGCAAATTATGCAAATTACTAAAATTTGAGTATTTCTTTATGAAATTGAGTATAATTATGTGATAGTATGGATGAATGAAACTATGAGTTTGAGATAAAATATTGACATATGTTGAAATTGTGTTGATTTTTATCGGAGTTGCGGATATGACAAATATATTGGAAGCATTTTTAACAGGTTTTTAAAGAACTGTTTTCTCAATTTTTAGTCGGCACTCTGCTAAATTTTTTGTAAAATTTTCGCAACTTCAAATTAATTAAAATTTCCAATTCACGATATAAACTTCACTTGAAAGCAATTTAATAAATAAATTAAGATCTAGGAATTATAATAAGATAAGTTAAAATGCTCCGGCACTGAGTGTGACATACTTTACCTGGCTACATTGTAGACGGGTGAGGGGTGTCACAGCTGAGGCTGTGCAGGTGCCTCTTGCACTGGTGGAGCAGGTTCTCCCTTGCTTCCAGCTTCAGCTCTGGTTAGAGCATGACTATCCACCTTTTCCTCTACAACTCTCTATGATGTCAGATTTATATCCTAACCAAAAATAACCAAAGACAAATAGATTTGTATTAGTGTCACCTAAACTCTTACAAATGCAATGCATGGTATGCACTATTTCTAGGTCCTACAAATGCAATGCATGGTATGCATTAGTGTCACCTAAATTGTGCTCTGATACCACTAAATGTGACACCCCTTACCCGTCTACAGTGCTGCCGAGCAAAGCATGTTACACTCGGTGCCAGAGTGCCTTAACTTATCTTATAACATTTTCTAGTAATCACATTTAATTTTATTAATTTAAGTTCTATTAGTTAGTAGGAGAAACTGACAGAGTTTTCCCTAATTTATTAATAATTTGACGATTTCTCACCTGTTTAAAATCTCAATAATATTTTCAAACATATAAATTCTTCAAAATCTTAAACTTCATTCATTTCATACATAAATACAATCATGCTCAATTTCATAAGGAAAATACTCAAATTTCATTAATTTATATGATTTACAAATAATTACATAAGCATATAGTTTACATGACAAATTTAATGTCTAAATACAAAATATTCAATGAAGTCTAGCATGTCCTACTAAAATGCACTGCAAAGGAATTGACACCGGACTCAAGTGCAGATCTGGTCTCTCAAAAATCGCAGTCTATGGTCTACTGAACTCTCTCTCCTGATCTTTAGTACCTACGCATGGCAAAAACCAACGCACTAAGCATAAAGCTTAGTGGTGCCAATATAATATAAAAATAAACTAGATAATTAAATGCAAAGAAATTATGCTAATAATTCACACAGACTCAATTTTTGGTAACTATTTTTAATATCCTTAATTTAGTGGTTTTTATGTTCATTATTTAGTTATAAATTTTTAAGACTTATTTTAATTTCCCAAGCAGCCTATGCAAATTGACTGGAATGGATAAATGGGTAAACTAGCACTGGGTACCAAGTACCTCGAGCCGTCACACCATCGATCACATAGTGTCTGTCAGGTGTGCAACAGAATGGCTAACAAGCCATAAGATCAGTCGGGCATAAAGCCGTGTATGTCAAAGAATAACAAAATAGTCAAAGGCCATAAATCACGAAATGTCAATAAAAGCCATAAATCACAAAATGGCACAGATCCATAAGCAGTACTGCAATCAGAACCCTAATGGCATGCCAACCTATCCAAAAAAATCATAACTAGGCATACATGGGCATATTAGCAACTTAGGTTTTGGTTCTTTGTATTTGATGTCATTGTGGTTACTATTCATATTATTATTCATGAAAATTTTGACTATTTCATAAATAATAGGTATACAAGTTCTAAATTTATGATAATACCACATTTTGTGTTAGAATGTTATTGGCATAAATTGCCAGCCATAATTCAAGTCTTCTTAGAAGTATTTCTAAAATTTCAGTTTTTTGTCTCCTAAGTTTATTGTTCCTTTGGAGCAATCTACAGTAGGATTTTGCCTAAACTTTCTCCATCAAAGTTGTTCCTTAATATCTTTACTTTAATTCCCTTTTTAACGCACTCCATTTGGAGTTTTTTAGCTCAAGTTATGACATTTTTACCATAACTGGCCGGATTGGTCAGTGTCTAGATTTTTCTGGGTAGTTTGGTTCTAGCAGTTTTGATGAATTAATTTTAGTTAGTAATTTGACAAGATTATTTTCAGAATTTGGGTTTCTGTTCTTCATGAAAGTTGTTCTACTGTGTCTAAGCTTTCTATGGGTTCAAGAATCAGGTCATTCTGACCTCCCTACTCAAAGTTATGCCCATTTGAACAATCACTATTCATATGGTCATTTTTCTAGGTCTACATTTTGGTTACCCGGATTCAAACAAATTTTAGGTCACTTTTTGTTGGTTTTCTGGGCAAAGTCTCTTCATGAAAAATGTGACATTATGTCCCTAGTTTCACATCCAATTATTCTTACACCAATTGAAGCTACACAATTCAACTTATGGCTGCCCAAACCCACTGGACTCAAAGTCCAGAATTTCCAGCACAAAGGGCAGCACATCTAATTCGTAATTCAATGCCACAACCAATTCCATTTTAAGGTCAAACCACATCAAATGGTCGCTAAGTGACCTTAATAACACCAATTAACCATCAAAGCATAAAATCCCCAATTTATCACATACCAATCAACTTATCTATCACATATACTTATCAACAACACTAATAAACTAATTAATTCCATCAAAAATCGTCAAACCCTAAAACTTCTCATGGCTGCTGAAATTTATGGGTGCTCTAACATGTATATTTTGTTTCAATTTCAATAAATTCTAGCTCAAAAGAGAGAGAGAGAGGAGTGAGAATTGGCACTATTCTTAACTTGAATGATTTCCAAGCTTGCTAAACCTTCTCCCTTTCTACTTCTTTTTCCTACTAATCACCTTAGCAAGGTCAAAGATCAAATTTTTGTGTTTTGAAGATGGGAAAATATGGTAGAAAATGGTAAGAATTTGAAGCTTGAAGAAAATAAAATGTAGGATGGCTTAGGTGAGGGTTTGGCCAACTAGTGGGAATGAGGAAGAAGATGACTTATTATTTTTTTTTTTTCATTTTAATCCCTTTTATGTCTTATAAGTAGGCTTGTCTAATTTTGATTCGTTACATATTTTAAATTGCATCATGCTTAGGTAATGATTCTAATTTAATTTCAATTTGTTCTATTTTTCTTTCTTCTTTCTCTTACTCATTTTTAATTAAATTTTTATCAATATTTATTCATATTTTATGACATAAATCTCACTTACTTAAATGGACAAGTTGGTCAAAAATCATCTCTGAAGGTGAAATGACCAAAATGCCCTTCATTGTGCTTATCGAGTTAAAAATATCTGTATCGATTTACATAAATTTTCTTGGCATTCCATTGTCATTTAAACCTTAGAAATCCTTCACTTAAGTCCCAAAAAATTATTTCACAGGGTTTTCCATGGGTCTAGGGTTGCCAACTGTCTTCACAATCGCTTTCTATTAGGGTTACCCATTACCGGAGCTTCGGCTCGTTTAACCTTCTTGCATTTCACTTCTTAAATTTTTCCTTAATTTTTCTTAGTCATTATTTAGGTTATTTAGGACTCCTCACTCTAGCTTAAATATAGTTCCAGACATTCTGCTCTCTAGATAGACATTGGTCACCGGAATAGTAGAATGTACGAACTACCTAAAGTGAAGGCGTTACAATTTACACATAATTACATTAAGTAGAGCATATACAAGAAAATCCCTAAACCTAACAAACCCTAACTAAATATCTTAGAACTTCAAGAATTGAAAGAATTCATAGCACTAACCTTGTTCCTTAGGTTCACTCAACCTTCAATCACCCTTTAATTCCATCAAACTCCACTTCCCCTTGTTGAACCCACCTTGGCAGAATTTTGCTCTCTTCTAAGCCTCCAAATTCTTGTCTTTTCTTGAGTGCTTCCTTCTAATTCAACTTCAATTTAGGGTTTTCTATGGGTTTTCTAAAGAAATCATAGGAAAAAGTTAAGGTTTTAAGCTGATTGTTTTGGAGGAGGATGGCAAGTTTTGGAGAGGAAGAGAAATCTGATTGTTTTTCTAATTTTTTTTAAGATATTTAAGTGCATTTTAATGTTAAATAAATAGTTTCTAATTTTCATTTTATTTTCATTTAAAATTTGTAATTAATTTTCTTAATTTTTTCATCTATTATTTTTATTCTTATACATACTCTTTTGCACTTAACTAAAGTCCATTTCAATACTTTAAATTTCATTTAGCTTATGTAACATTTTGTCAAAAATTAACTCTTCAAGTGAAATGACCAAAATGCCCTTTATTGGGTCATGGTTTGTCTTTACCGATTGGCATTGCTTTCCTTTCATTTCCTTGACATTTTCATTTCCACTAATCCCTCAATTAAGTCCTAAATAAATATCTCATAGGGTTCCTCATGAGTGTGGGGTTGGCAACTAAACTTTCAGTTACTTCCCTGCATGGTCACCCATCATTGGGACCTCTTGCACATTTAACCAATTTGCACTTCGCTTCTTTCATTTTCATTTAACTTTAGTTAATCTTTATAAAATTAATTTATGACTCCTCAATCTAGTTTAAGTGTGGTTCCAGACATCTTGGCTGTCTGAATAGACGTTAGTCATCCGAATAATAGAATGTATAGAACTACCTAAAGTGAGGTCGTTACAGTTGGAGTGGTGAGTCTTACGCCACATAATAAACATGATAGGCACTTGTATGATAAGTAGGCCGAACCAGTGATGCTGATGACAAGTACATGAAGTTTACTCTTGTCAATGCATTGTCATAAAAATCATTCAGTGCATATAATCCCTCGACTTGAGATAACACAATTATCTTGTATATAGGTGGTTTGAGTTTGATAATGCTTTCATACTCATACTGTGTATGGGTATACGGACATGTGTTGGCTCCTATTGGCTATATATGGAGATAGGTGTTAGTCAAGATGGGATCTGTTACCCTAAGTAAATAGGGATGAAATCCTATGTTCATTTAATTGTTCTTGATGATTTAAGTTCCTGGCCAGGATAAATAGATTTAGCTAGAAAGGAGTTTTTGACAAGAAAGTCTGATTTATCAAGAACTAAAATTAAAAGAGAATATCATATTCATAGCAAATGGAGTTTGACATTAACCATCACTCCAGCTAGAATTGGGATTTTGTAACGGAGAGATTTTAGTGCGTAGTAACATATGGTTAAAGGTTCATATTTAATGTATTTCTTATTACTAATTGGGTAGTCATAGCATGCTATGCTAGGTATCAACCTTGATCTCTGAGATGCCTAAAATGATTTAGTGAAATCATTTACGATGAGAAAAAGTTCTATTGATATTAAGAGTTAATATTATTTCTCATTACCAATTAGTAATGAGCCTAGTAAGTCACACACCTACGCAAGTTAATCACCAAGAAAATTATGATTTAATTGATTAATTAAAGAGTTTAATTAATTAATTAAATAGGTTTGGTTTGCAATAAGATTGTAAAGTCCCTAGCATGACTTGAAACCAAATCTAGGTTATTGGATGTATAAAATAAATGAGATGGTGAAATTAATTGATAGAGATTAATTAATTAATTAATTAATTAATATGTGATATAAATTAATTTGAGGGAGAAATTATAATTTTGGGTTGAGAACTCAAAATTGTATACAAGGGCAAAATGATAATTTTTCATGGTGACATGTGGCACCATGAGATGGTGACACGTGGCACCCATGTGTGTCACTTGTCTTCCCATTATGGAAGATAAATTATTAAAGATTAAATCAAGCTTTGACACTTGTCTTAATAAGATTAAGACAAAATATAAAGCAAGTTTAAATTATGGCTTAAATTATGGCCTGACATGTGGCAAGACATTTAATTTATTTTGTCTTACATATATATGAGATAAGAAGGAATTATAATTTTTAATTCATCTTCTTCCTTCTTTCCTTTTTGGCCGGCACACTTGGTCCTCTTTCTCTCTTCTCCATTTTTCCTTTAATTCTAGAAGGAAACCTTGATTTCTTCTTGAATTAAAATTGCAAGAAAGGGTTTCTAGTCCTATACATCCATTCTAAACTCACCTAAGTAAAAAGCCCAAAAGTTTAAGTGGTTGGCAAGTTATCAAAGGGACATTTGGGGCTACTATTGGTGAACCTTGGTGTGCTTTGGTGGATAAGCTAGAGGGGCTATATTTGGAGCTCTTGGAGACTACCAAAGGGATTAAGACAATTGATTCAGCGCCTTTGAGGTTAGAAGTCATTAATCCCTATTTAGCTAAGGTTTTAATGTGATTACGTAATGCCCTCACCGTAGGTAGCCCGTAGTTCTACTGTTCCAACGACTAACATCTGTTTGGACAGTCAAAATGCCTAGAACTACACTTAAATGATAGTAAGGAGACATAAAATGATGGAATACATGATAAAAAAAAATACAAGAAAAATTAAGAAAAAATAAAAGAGATGAAATATAACTAGGTTAAATAAGTTGCAGTTCTAGCGATGGGTAATCGTACCGGGAAGTCACTGCATAGACAGTTGATGACCCTAGACCCGTGAGAAACCCCGAAAAATAATTTTCAGGACTTAATTAAGGGTTTACAGAGGTACAAGTGACATTAAAAATATCAAAAAAATTTGGTCAATCGGTATCGATGAAAATGAAAATTAAAGGAACCGATGGATCAGGGATTTAATTGGTATTACTAAAAAAGTTAGACTTTAACCCAAAGAGGGGCGTTTTGGTCATTTGGCACCTAGAGTTGAGTTTGAACCTAAATGTCCATAAAAAATGAGTGAAATTAAAATTTAAAAATCCCATGAAAATATGAAATTATACATGCAATGTAATTAAAGGAAATATGGGGAATTATTTGAAATATGAAAACTTCGATTATAATAATAATTAAATATACTTAGTGGGGGGTATATAAGCCATATGTCACACCTTACCCCTCTCTAAGGTATAACATGATCCCGTAGAATACCTAATGAACTACCGAACTTCATCTACCGATAACTCATTAAGTACCCTACAAGGGATTTTAAAACAAATTTCTTACTTTTGATAAGTGGTGAGCATTTTCTAATAGGTATTAAAACATTTAATTAGAGTTGAATACTAGTAAAAATTTTTTGTCCATTTTATTTTTCTGTAAATTTTATAAAAATTTCGGCAGAGTGCCGTCTATAATTTGAGAAAACAGTTCTTCAAATACCTGTAAAAAGCACTTCCAATTATTTATTTCAACCACTTCTTCAATTTCACAATCAATCTCAACCAATTTCTCATATTTCAAAATTCAACAATCCTCATTTCTCAATTTCCAAAAAAACTCCAATAATCATAAAAATACTATCAATCAATTTCATTAAAGATAGACAATCTATATACATCATACTAAAAATTTACATTAGGAAAATCCAAACTAAAATTTATTACAAACTTTGTACAAGCTGCTCAAGACCAATTTTTATATGTCCATACATTTACGTGCATTATATACATCAAAATAAATATTTACAGTCAGGGTATAAATTATACCCAATATAACTTCAAGCAGGTAGCTCCTCTGTCCTCAGCAGCTCAATCTGCTGCTTCTCTAGTCTCTAAATCTGCGAAAGCAATAACAGCCATCGCTGAGTACTAGGACTCAGTGGTACACAACATACTAAAATAATCTTTACATAGAATTTAAATCACATTTATTAAAAAATTGTACCGAACATGAGAATTAAATACAAAACATGAAATATGAAATTTTAATCCAAAGAAGTTCATTTCGAAGTGCCAAAACACATTTCATAAAACCCACAATTATATCATGCCATTCGAAACAAATATAATCTTAATAGTCAAAGGCTAAGGAGAAGTCATATCACAAGGCTAGCCAGCTCAAATATATGGATATCCATTCAATTTCTTTTTCTACTAGCACACACCTCAAAACTTCAGCCAGAGAAGGAATCAAAATTCGAAACTAATTAGTCCCACAAGTCATGCTACTAGTGAGGTGTTCAAATATATGGCCATGACACTGTGCTTTCAAAACTTATCTTAACAATTTACTAAACATTGCCAATTCAAATATACAAAAATAACTTTCAACAATTCAAAGAAAAAGTAAAATACATATTTCATTCACTTTGTCAATGAATTTTAAAGCATGTTGATGTTGTGCACAAACCTTAAGCGAGTCGCCTCTTGGCCTTGACTCGATTCCTCGGGTTCTTTCCCGGCGTTCCTTTCCACTGAAATACACAGTTTCACAGTGTTTCAGTACCATAACTTAGCATAAATCCAAAAATAAATTTAAATTCACTTTTACCTAGCTCTAATATGCTAAACTTGACGTTCTTTAAAATTTTGGTTTCGAGGTTACTATTCAATACACTATTCAAGTCAATTTGTTGACTTTCTAAGGCTTAATTGGTATGGGAATTCCAACTTCACTCACATACCACATTTTGGTCACTAAATTTGTTGGTTTTGGTTGTTTGCTCAAATTCTAAGTCTTTTAGGCAAATTTGCAAAATTTCAGTTTTTGTGTCTTAAGTTGCAATATTCCATTGGTTATTTTTCTGTTAGAATTTGGCAAAACTTCCTTCATAGAAAATGTTACCTATTGTCTTATCTTTATTTTCCTTTTTGAATCACTCCAATTTTTGTTTTTTAGCTCAAGTTATAGCCATTTGAATCATGGCTGCCGGATTGGATTTAACCCATATTTTTGGGCAAATTTTGGTTCTGGCAGTTTTTGGTTACCAAATTTGGGTGACCAAATGACTTGGTTAATAGCATAATTTAGGTTTGTGTTTTTCATGAATGTTTTAGGTCTATACCTCAACTGTCCACTGGTAAAATTTTAGGTCATTTAGACCTGCCTAGCTCAAGTTATGGCCAAATGAACAAACACTGTTCATTTTGTCATTTTTGTATAGGTTAGACTGAGAAAATCCAGATTTGGTTAATTTGTTCACTAGGTTTTGGTCACTTTTTGGGCATGATTCCTAAATGAAAATTGTGTCATTTTGTGTCTATTTTCATTCCCAATTGGTCTCATACCAATTGGACTTGTAAATTTTCAGTTTTGGTCCCTCAAAGGTACCTTCATCATGTTGCTTGCAGCATGACCACATTGAATCCGAATTTAACCTCAATTCAAACACTTCCAACACACTTTATTTGGTCACAAATGACCATTTCTCACTTCAAACTAGGTCAAACACATCATTTTACCATTTCTCCAAATTTTGTCTCATAAACCCTAAGTTTCCAAAACCCTAGTTCACCAATTCATTGCACTTAACTAATTCAAGGCATTTAATCATAATCATTCAACACAATTAAGCTCACATACACTTTCAAATCCACCAAATTCATGCATACATATATGCAAACCCTAGTTGACCGAAATTCAACTTGGTCCTTCACAATTGTTTTTATTTCATTTCTTTAGTTTCTAAGTTCATTTAAGTAACTAAACATGCATTTAAATAGGTAATTGAAAGTTAGAATACTAACCTTAGATAAATTCTTTGATCTTCCCTTTTTCCTCTAATTTCTCACTTTTTCTTTCCTCAATTCTTCCTTTCTAGGGTAATTTAGAAGTTTTCTAGGGTTCAAGGTTAAAATTTATGAGAGAGATTCAAGTTATTCAAGCTTGAATAACTCATCAATGGTGGAAACTATGGAGTTTAGAGAGAGAGAGGGTGGACGGCATTGAAGAAGAAGAAGAACAACAATTTTTTTCTTTTCTCTTTTTGACTTTTTAATTGTTAGAAATTATCACAAAATTTTAATTTTTAAAAATAAAAATTTATTGCATCATGCTTATGTCACCACATGATGTCATTACCTTTTCAACTTTTTTTTTCTTTTTATTTATTTATTTTTTTCTATTAGTTCTTTAATTTAATTGTTGATCCCGAAATTTTCTTTTCTCTAATTTTATTTGACAGTTAGGTCAGAAGTCGGCTCTCGGGGTCAATTGACCAAATTGCCCTTCGCCGGTTCAACCCGGTTTGCAAATAATTCAATATTTCTTCCGGCTCCCTGACCTAATTATTTGACTGGCTTAACAACCTTTTTCCATGATTTTCTCTTTTCCACTGTGTTTGTAATAATCTTGAAGACCGCGATGTCACATTTTACGGTTCGAAATTTGAGTTTAAATAGACTTCGCAGTCCTTCCTGAAAAGGTCACCCATCGCTGTGACTCTCGGCTCGTTTAACTTCTTACGTTCTGTTTTTCTTATTTATACTTAACTAATTGACAATTACTAATTATTTGGGTTCAGAGCTTATCTAGTTGTCTTAAGTGTTGTTCTAATGCCCTTAATTGTCCGGACCGACTCCGGTTACCGAAATAGTGAAATATACCAGGCTATACAAATAGGGTGTTACAATTCTCCCCCTCTTAAAATAAATTTCGTCTCGAAATTTTACCTGGTATCAATCTCTGAACAGCTGTGGGTGCTGTCTCCTCATATCCTCCTCTCGTTCCCAAGTAGCCTTCTGGTCTGAATGATGGTTCCATAGCACTTTCACTAACAGTATTTATTTGTTTCGTAGCTGCTTCACCTCATAAGCCAAAATCTCTATGGGTTCTTCCTCATATGTGAGGTCTGGATTCACTTCAATTTCTTCTACTGGTTGTACATGAGATGGTTCTGATCGATACCTCCTCAACATGGACACATGGAAGACATTATGTATCTTCTCTAACTCTGGAGGTAATGCTAACCGATATGCCAAAGGACCCACTCTTTCCAGAACCTCATATGGCCTAATGAAGCGAGGACTCAGTTTTCCCTTCCTGCTGAATCTCATAATTCTCTTCCAAGGAGAAACCTTGAGGAATACTTTCTCACCCACTGTATACTCAATATCTCTTCTCTTCAAATCAATGTAGGACTTCTAATGGTCTGATGCAGTCTTAAGTCGATCTCTGATCAATCTGATTTTCTCTTCAGTTTTTTGAACAATTTCTGGCCCAATCATCTTTCTTTCACCCATGTCATCCCAACACAATGGGGTTTTACATTTTTTGCCATACAAAGCTTCATATGGAGGCATCCCAATGCTTGATTGGTAGCTGTTGTTGTAAGCAAACTCAATCAAAGACAAGTGTGTGTCCCAACTGCCCTCAAACTCAATCACACAAGCCCGTAGCATGTCCTCCAAGATCTGAATTACCCTCTCAGACTGGCCATCGGTCTGTGGGTGGAATGCAGTACTAAAGTTCAATCTAGTTCCTAGGGCTTTCTGTAGACTACCCCAGAATGTAGAAGTGAACCTAGGATCTCTGTTTGATACGATGGATACTGGCACTCATGTAGTCTCACAATCTCATCATGTACAACTTAGCCAATCTTTCTAAACTGTAGTCCATCTGGATTGGCAGAAAATGAGCAGACTTGGTTAGTTTGTCCATAATGACCCAAACTGCATCATGACTCTTCTGTGTCCTCGGAAGTCCCATCACAAAATCCATCATTATTCTTTCCTATTTCCATTCTGGTAGTGGTAGTGGATGTAATAACCAAGCAGGTACTTGATGCTCTGCCTTCACTTTGTGACAAGTTAGGCATTTGAAAACAAACTCTGCCACATCTCTTTTCATACCCATCCGGAAAGTCACATACAGTAGGGATGTCCCTCAGTACTGGACTCCCCACTTGGGTGTCTATCACATGTGCTAAGTATGCTTCACACCCCTTTTTTATCATTCTTCTGGCTAGTGCAGCCGAAATGATGTTTGATGGCAGTAAATGCCTCTCCCCATGTATTACCACATCACCATACAGAGGGAGACCAAAAGTGACTGTCTTCAGTCTACAATCAATCATGGCGTGATGCCTGGCTAACCAATCCATGCCCAAGATAATATCATAATCTCTGAAGGGCATTTCAATCAAATTTGACAGAAAACATGTCCTTGGATCACCAAAGGACAGTCTCTATAAATACTATTGACCCGGACCTCTTGTCCTAACGGACTAGTTACTAGCACATCAAAACCCATTTGGACACATGGAACAGCAAGTGAACTGACTATGCTAGCACTAACATATGAGTGGGTTGAACTCGGATCAAACAATACAAATACTTCTTGATCAGAGACAGAGAATTTACCAGCTACCACATCGAAAGTCTCAGCCTCTTCTCGCTGTCTCATTGTGTAAACTCGGTCAAGCACTTCCTTGCCGATCGACCAATAGTGCCCTGATCGCGTAAGCGGTGCCTCTACCTCTGCCTCTTCCTCTGCCAACTGATTGTGAACCTCTAGGAGCAGGACTCTGAATAGATCCTTCGGCAGTAGTAGGAGCTGGACCATATTTAGTAGCACTCGTGTAGTCTTTTGCAAGATGGCCCTTGCCTCACAGTTAGAACAGGCTCCAGTGGCCCAATAGCATTGTCCCCCATGAATCTTGCCACAAGTCTCATAGGGGCGGGCAGGATATGAACCCCTGCTCGACTGCTGACCCGACCTAGGGGGTCTCTATCTAGAAAATCTGCCTCTTCCAAATCTTCCACCTCGACCCCTGCTGGGTCCACTAAATTTCTTTCTCTTCCCAGAAGTGCCACCAGATTCTGTTCAACTAATTTTTCCCCTTTGTCTTTCTTTGATTTTTCAACTGTTTTTAATTTTTCTTTATTGGGGTCACTTCTAATTCAATCCTTTCTAGCTTAAGTGCTTGAGACATGAGTTCTGAAAAATTACTGTGTCTGAATCCCACTACTTGCATTCTCAAACTGGGCTTAAAACCAGTCTCAAATCTCTTGCACCATTCCTTGCTGGTAGAAAGGAGACTCCCAGCATAGTGACTTAAGCGGGAGAACTCCCTCTCATACTCTGCCACTAATTTACTCCCTTGCTTTAGACTCATAATTTCTTGCAACTTTTGATCGACATATGCGTCTAGGACGTATTTTTGTCTGAATTCTCTGATGAAGTCATCCCAGGTCAGTACTGGTGGTTCAGCTAAGCTATGTGGGATTGTCTTCCACCAATCATACGCATCCCCTTACAGTAGCGACATAAAATATTCAAACTTCAGTTCATCTTGGCAGTGCAGCTTCTTAAATACTCTGTCCATTCTTTCAAGCCATTGCTCTACCTCTAAAGGGTCCATCAGACTTTAAATTGCAGAGCCATACTTCAATAACTTATCATACTGTCCAGATGGAGGCAGTGCTTATGCCACAGGTGTTTGGGGTGGAGCTTGAGCAGGCAAACCCTCAGCCATTTGTTAAGATATAGCAGCCATCTATTGTGCAAACTGTGCAGGAAACTGTGGCATTTGTGGGGCTGGTGCTACTGATCCACTGACATTCTGTAAAGCTGGGGCTTCCCCTTGTGCCTCAGCTTCAACAGATTGCTCGACTGAGCAATCGCCTTCTTCCATTTCAGTCTGAAGTTAAGGTATCTTCTGAACCCTCTGTTAGTTAATATTTATGATGTAATGCACTGTATGTAACAAATATGGACATTGAGCAGTTATACTTAACAAGGAAAGACACAAATTCTCAAATTAAAACATACTTAATAAATTTTGCTCTGATACCACTAAAACATGTCACACCTTACCCCTCTGTAAGGTATAACATGATCCCGTAGAATACCTAATGAACTACCAAACTTCATCTACTGATAACTCATTAAGTACCCTACAAGGGATTTTAAAACAATTTTCTTACTTTTGATAAGTGGTGAGCATTTTCTAATATGTATTAAAACATTTAATTAGAGTTGAATACTAGTAAAAAATTTTAGTCCATTTTGTTTTTCTGCAAGTTTTATAAAAATTTTGGCAGAGTACCGTCTGTATTTTGAGAAAACAGTTCTTCAAATACCTGTAAAAAGCACTTCCAACTATTTATTTTAACCACTTCTTCAATTTCACAATCAATCTCAACCAATTTCTCATATTTCAAAATTCAACAATCCTCGTTTCTCAATTTCCAAAAAAAATTCCAATAATCGTAAAAATATTATCAATCAATTTCATTAAAGATAGACAATCTATATACATCATACTAAAAATTTACATTAGAAAAATCCAAACTAAAATTTATTACAAACTTTGTATAAGCTGCTCAAGACCAATTTTTACATGTCCATACATTTACGTGCATCATATACATCAAAATAGATATTTACAGTCAGGGTATAAATTATACCCGATATAACTTCAAGCAGGTAGCTCCTCTATCCTCAGTAGCTCAATCTGCTGCTCTTCTAGTCTCTAAATCTGCGACAGCAATAACAGCCATCGCTGAGTACTAGGACTCAGTGGTGCACAACATACTAAAATAATATTTATGTAGAATTTAAATCACATTTATTCAAAAATTGAACCGAAGATGAGAATTAAATACAAAACATGAAATATTAAATTTTAATCCAAATAAGATCATTTCAAAGTGCCAAAACACATTTCATAAAACCCACAGTTATATCATGCCATTCAAAATAAATATAATCTAAATAGCTAGAGGCTAAGGAGAAGTCACATCACAAGGCTAGCTAGCTCAAATATATGGATATCCATTAAATTTCTTCTTCTACTGGCACACGCCTCAACACTTCAGCCAGAGAAGGAATCAAAATTCGAAACTGATTACTCCCACTAGTCATGCTAGTGAGGTGTTCAAATATATGGTAATGACACTGTGGTTTCAAAACTTATCTTAATAATTTACTAAACATTACCAATTCAAATATATACAAATAACTTTTAACAATTCAAAGCAAAAGTAAAATACATATTTCATTCACTTTGTCAATGAAAT
This sequence comes from Hevea brasiliensis, assembly GCF_030052815.1. Classification (NCBI taxonomy): domain Eukaryota; kingdom Viridiplantae; phylum Streptophyta; class Magnoliopsida; order Malpighiales; family Euphorbiaceae; genus Hevea; species Hevea brasiliensis. Next base: position 28,724 of record NW_026614628.1, on the reverse strand, counting down.
TTAAAGCATGTTGATGTTGTGCATAAACCTTAAGCGAGTCACCTCTTGGCCTTGACTCGATTCCTCGGGTTCTTTGCCGACGTTCCTTTCCACTGAAACATACAATTTCACAGTGTTTCAGTACCATAACTTAGCATAAATCCAAAAATAAATTTAAATTCACTTTTACGTAGCTCTAATATGCTAAACTTGACGTTTTTTAAAATTTGGGTTTCGGGGTTACTATTCACTATACTATTCAAGTCAATTTGTTGACTTTCTAAGGCTTAATAGGTATGGAAATTCCAACTTCACCCACATACCACATTTTGGTCACTAAATTTGTTGGTTTTGGTTGTTTACTCAAATTCTAAGTCTTTTAGGCAAATTTGCAAATTTTTAGTTTTGGTGTCTTAAGTTGCACTGTTCCATTAGTTATTTTTCTGTTAGAATTTGGCAAAACTTCCTTCACATAAAATGTTTCCTATTATCTTAAATTTATTCTCCTTTTTGAATCACTCCAATTGGAGTTTTGTAGCTCAAGTTATAGCCATTTGAATCATGGCTGCCGGATTAGACTTAACCTAGATTTCTGGGCAAATTCTGGTTCTGGCAGTTTTTGGTTACCAACTTTGGGTGGCCAAATGACTTGGTTCATAGCATAATTTGGGTTTATGTTCTTCATAAAAGTTTTAGGTCTATACCTAAACTATCCACTGGTAAAATTTAAGGTCATTTAGACCTGCCTAGCCCAAGTTATGGCCAAATAAACAAATACTGTTCATTTGGTCATTTTTGTACAGGTCAGATTGAGAAAATCCGGATTTTATCAATTTGTTCACTAGGTTTTGGTCACTTTTTGGGCATGATTCCCAAATGAAAAATTGTGTCTTTTTGTGTCTATTTTCATTTCAAATTGGTCTCATACCAATTGGACTTGTAAATTTTCAGTTTTGGTCCCTCAAAGGGACCTTAGTCCTGCTGCCGGCAGCATGACCACATTGAATCCGAATTTAACCTCAATTCAAATACTTCCAACACACTTCATTTGGTCACAAATGACCATTTCTCAGTTCAAACTAGTTCAAACACATTATTTCACCATTTCTCTAAATTTTGTCTCCTAAACCCTAAGTGTCCAAAGCCCTAGTTCACCAATTCATTGCACTTAACTAATTCAAGGCATTTAATCATAATCATTCAACACAATTAAGCTCGCATATACTTTCAAATCCACCAAATTCATGCATACATATATCAAAACCTAGTTGATCGAAATTCAACTTGGTCCTTCACAATTGTTTTTATTTCATTTCTTTAGTTTCTAAGTTCATTTAAGTAACTAAACATGCATTTAAATAGGTAATTGAAAGTTAGAATACTAACCTTAGGTGAGGTCTTTGATCTTCCCTTTTTCCTCCAATTTCTCACTTTTTCTTTTCTCAATTCTTCCTTTCTAGGGTAATTTAGAAGTTTCTAGGGTTTAAGGTTAAAATTTATGGGAGAGATTCAAGTTATTCAAGAATAACTCATTAATGGTGGAAACTATGGAGTTTAGAGAGAGAGAGGGTGGACGGCATTGAAGAAAAAGAAGAAGACGAATTTTTTTCTTTTCTCTTTTTGACTTTTTAATTGTTAGAAATTATCCCAAAATTTTAATTTTTAAAAATAAAAATTTATTGCATCATGCTTATGTCACCACATGATGTCATTACCTTTTCCACTTTTCTTTTTCTTTTTTCTTTTCATTTATTTTTTTCTATTAGTTCTTTAATTTAATTTTTGACCCCAAAATTTTCTTTTCTCTAATTTTATTTGACAGTTAGGTCAGAAGTCGGCTCTCGGGGTCAATTAACCAAATTGCCCCTCGCCGGTTCAACCCAGTTTGTAAATAATTTAATATTTCTTCTGGCTTCCTGACCTAATTATTTGACTGGCTTAACAACCTTTTTCCATGATTTTCTCTTTTCCACTGTGTTTGTAATAGTCTTAAGGACCATGGTGTCACATTTTACGATTCAAAATTTGAGTTTAAATCGACTTCGCAGTCCTTCCCGATAAGGTCATCCATCGCTGTGACTCTCTACTCGTTTAACTTCTTACGTTTTGTTTTTCTTATTTATACTTAACTAATTGATAATTACTAATTATTTGGGTTTAAGGCTTATGCAGTTGTCTTAAGTGTGGTTCTAATCCCCTTAATTATTCGGACCGACTTTGGTCACCGGAAAAGTGAAATGTACCAGGCTATACAAATAGGGGTGTTACACCATAAGAGGGCAACCTCTCCACTAACTTCACTTCATCTTCCTCAACTATCTCCCATGGCCAAATTCACCTTCCCAATTTCCTTCATGGATTCTTCACATGCAAAGCTCCCAATCTCTTCATTCTCAACATGAAATCAAAGGTTCCCTTCATTAAAGTTTGTCGTCACATCTTGGGAAGACTATAGGCAGCAAGAAAAAGAATATTTGGTGAAGTTTTACAAGGTTGGAAAATTCTAGAATCAAGGTTAGTACATAATCTTCCCACCATTCTTCCTTAATCCTTGATTTGAGGTTGAATTGAGTTAGTATGATAAGAAAATTAAAGAAATTGATGAGTGTTTATGAGCCCTTCAATTCGGTAGCCATAGGAATCATGACAGATTGATTAATTTTTACATGTAAGTGATGATTAATGATGTTAGTTAATGTAACACCTCAGTCGATTACAGTGTAGCCGAGCGAGGTGTGTCACATTCAGTGCCAGAGCACCCTAACTTATCTTACTTTATTCCTTTAATAATTTGTTCATATCAATTATTTTTCTATGGAAAAACCAGTGGAGTTTTTCCTATTTCTATTACTATTTGGCATATTTCACTATTCACCTACTTAAAATTTCAATAATATTTTCACAATAAAATCTCATCAGTTATTTTCATAATCATCTCATCACACATTCAATTCTTGCAACTCATTTGCATACATGTCCATTCATACTCAATTTATGTATCAAAATTCTCAAACTTTATAATTTAAATGAATTACAAGCTAATTTCATAAATTCACAATTTACATGATGTACAAATTAATTACAATACCATAATTTACATTACAGTTAAGGTGATTACATGTACTAGAATTTAATTACATGTGATATGTATAAATTGGGGAAACTTGAATTAGGGTTTGATGATAATTTGGGGATTTTGTGTAATTGTTTCAAATTGGCAAATTGAGTTTGTTTGATGAGACTTATGTAATTGCTTCAATTTGGTAGCCTTGAGAAGCATGGGAGTGTGATTAATTCATATATGTAAATGGAGATTACTGATGTCAATGGATAAGTAATTGAAGTTACATGTATTATAAAATTTATTGAATGTGCATATTGACCTTGACCATTTGAATTAGGGTTGTGAATTGATTATTGGAGACTTGATGTAATTGATAGAAATTTGATTGAATTGAGATGAATTGATGATATTAGAAGTGCCATGACTGCAAATTTGTAGTTTGAGAGTTGGAGGAATAAAATTGGAAGTGTAAAATTTTCTTACAGGTTGAGTATTTGTTGAAGGCAGTGAATGTTTTGAGCCATAAGTGAAATTGTGTGGCTCTAATTGGTATGAGGCCCACTGAAGGTAAAACTAGACCTATAATGCTCAAATTTCTATGAAGAAACTATGTCCAAATTCTGCCTAAAAAGTGACCTAAATTCTGCCCTAATCCGAATTACCCAATTGTGAACCTAGAATTTTGACTATATGAACAGTGTTTATTTATTTGGCCATAACTCACTCTAGACAGGTCCAAATGATCTAAAATTTATACCATTGGAAAGATTAGACATAGGAATACAACTTTTATGAGGAACACAAGGCCTAGAAATGCCATTAACCAAGTCAAATTGCTTGCACAAGTTGGGACACCAAAACTGTCCAGAACCAAAATAGCTAAGAATTGCCTTTGTCAAGGCAACTTGACCAGTTTTGGCAAAGAGGCCATAACTTGGTCCATAGAACTCCAAATGACATGAAATTAGTGCTAAAATTTCAATAAGACATAGACCTACAATATTGGTATTTTGACCAAAACCCAGAAATTAAGGGAATTAGGTCATTTAGCTAGGTCAAAACAGCATACAAAATCTAAAAATTTGCATAAGTGACCATTGAATCCAGAATAGTATTTTAAGCATATCTCCCACTAGAAAACTTCAATTGAAGTGTGCCATATAGGTCTTGAAACCTAAGAAATAAGGCTTTAACTTTGATTTAGACACCTACCTCAAATTATGAATGTAAGAAGCTTAAATTTTAGGTCAAAGCTATTGACCTAAATGGAAATTATGTTAATATAGGACATTTGAGTCAAGGCCAATAATGTGGCTATAAGTAATTCTACATGACTTGAAAAATTGCAACTAAAAATTTTGACTGACCATAAGACATAAAGAAACAAATCCTATGAAGAAAACTAGGCCTAAATATTGCTAGAACCTATTCAAATAAACTGTTAAACTGTAATACCAAAACTGCCTAGTTAGGAACCAGAATTTGCAACTGAACTAGTTATGGTTATTTAACCATAACTTGAGTTATACAAATCCAAATGACATGATTCAAAAAGAAAAATAAAGACAAGACATAGAATAACAACTTCCATGAAGGAAGTGTGGCTAAACAATGGCCATAAATTGCTTAATTTGATATGCAAAATCAAAACAGTAAAACTGAACCTATAGAAAAGTTCTTGAAATAAATTATTTTTGATAGGGACTTATCCCTAATAAGTCACTACATGCTAAATTACATGAAAGAGGTATGTGGGACCTACTTTCCCCAATATATATCGACATAAAAATTCTGTTAAATAATTAATAATGCTTACTTGCCCAAAATAAACCTAGGCTTATATTTATATAGTTGGATCGGTTGGTATACCAATTAGGGACTACAGATAGCAGTACTGCATACATGAATAATCACTGATCGACAAAATATGTCTAATATGATTATTCTACAGGTTATATACCTGCCCGTTGGCCATTGAACCTAATTTTATTTCTAGCTTTAAAAGCTTGCCCGCTGGCCTTGTGCCTGACATGACAGATGTATATATGATAGACATATGGTTGTTTAACTAGTATACTCCCATGTATCCAGCCTTATAGTCTGTTATAGGTTACTTGGACATTGATATAATTTTAAAAGATTGAGAATAAAATAAATGAATAGATAAGATACTGATAATTAATTTATTTTTAAAGTGCAATAAAAAGTTCAATAAGAATACATTTGACCTAGAATTATGAAATTCCACCTAGAATTATTATTTTTAATTACTCAGTTATTTTTCTTTAAAGTTATGCACCACTAAGCAATTCGCATAGTGCGTTGGTTTTTCCAACGCGTAGGTACTGGAGACCAGACTTAGCAGCCTCCACTGCAGCAGTCTGCATTTTAATTTGGTAGAGCCCATGTATATACTAATATTTTGGTTCATTGTATGTAAATATTATAAAATTATAGTTTGTGATGTAAATAAATTGTAAATTTTTGTATATGAATTTTCTTATGAATGATTTATCATATGAGAAAATGAATGACATATTATATGACCAGATAAATGGATATGAAGTTGTTTTTAACAGGTAAATAGTGGAACCCACCAGATACTAATAAAACAGAGGAGGCTCTGCCCGGGTATCCACAGAAATAATTTGTAATAAAAAAAAATTTATCACATGTTTTCTATAAAGTATAAAATTAATAATGGAAAAGATAAGATAAGATAGGGTGCTCCGACATCGAATATGGCATGCTTTACTCGGCTACACTGTAGATGGGTAAGGGGTATCAACGATTAAATTCTAAGCCTCAATCTTTAATGGCAAAAGAATCTCTAAAGTATGCTAAAAGCATGTTTTGGCATGCCTATGGGCATTAGAAGTTGGCTAGGTGCATAACTATTTTAGTATGTTGCATGAAACCCTAGTTGAATTTTTGAATTCCAATCTTCTAAAGCCCTAAATCATGCTTCCCATGCCTTTAATTGGTATCAGAGCCACTTTTGCCATTAGGATTGATTTTGGGACTTAATTGAGTGATTGGATGAGGTTTGGATGCATTTGAATGATATTCAGATAGAGAAAACCCAAGAAATACCTAATTGCTGAAAAGAACACGGCCTGAGCATGTCCCAGGCCACAAGCCGTTTTCTAGAAGTCGGTGATCACAACCCAGACGTGTAGTGGTACACGACCCATGCTTTCGCGTGCCTTAACCCGTGTTTCTTTCTGCCTCGCAGCGACACAAAACACGGCCCATGTAAAAACGTTCCCAGGGGCATGTTTTCTTCTGGCAGCGGTGTGTAGCTTTACACGACCCATGTAATTACATGCTAGGGGCATGTAATCTTCTGCCAAGGTCGTGTTTTGGCTGAATTTTTGGGTTTTTATGCAATTATTGTTTAATTTATGACCTGAAATGAAGCCTAGACCTAATTAAATGGTTTAATTAGGATTTCTAACCACACAAATAATTTTTGAAAATTGTTATCATGAAATTAAATTTGGGAAAAGTTCTTAATTTAAAATTGATTTGAACAAGATTCAAATTGAGTCCTAATTGAATATGTGATATTCAATTTAACTTAACATGTCTATTAATATTTAATTGTTAAATGTCAATATGCATGGTGGATGATCATGGATAATAAAAGACTAATGTGATTGGATTTATTTCTTTTATTTTTCTTTGGGATGTAATAATAATTAATTTTATTTTTAGTGGCATGTATCATGAATGTTATGTTAACTTAGGATGTATTTTCATTTATTTAAGGACTTTAAAGTCAATATTCTTATAAATGCACCTTGGTATGCTAAGGGTTACAATGTAATTAGATTGCAAGAAGGTCAAGAGCATTGGTGGGACTAGTGAGAGGAGATCAAGATCAAGATATTGATTATGTACTCCTTCAGCAACTCTTGTAAAATGAATGAATGAAATACACCTAGGAATGCCTTAATTTAATTCTTGGTGGCTCAGAATTTAATCCCTTGTAAAGTCCATGATTATGCCATTCTATATAATTATCCATGTATGCATGAGATGTGTATGGTTGTATGCAAATACATGATATATGCATGTCAAATTGGATAATGTGCAAAGTGAGACCATAATAGTAATTAAGTCAACCACAAAATCTTCCAATTAAATGATTAAGTTGGTAATGGTATAATTATGGTAATTATATCATGGCCCTCCGTTGAGGCAATTACTTTAAGGAATTTTAAACATATGTATTATTAGCTATGGAAACATGGGAATAATGCATTTATTTTAAGAGATTTCCTTAAGAGTAATTGTTAAGCATAAGATGTTGTAAGTATGTGAATATTTAGTGGCCAATAATGAATGTGTCTGAGGACATTAAAGTTAATTTGCATACTTATTGTCTCAATGGGATCAACTTAACTAATGCAAGATAAACTAATAATGGTTGTGCCTGAGATTTTGTGCATTAAGGGCCAAATAAATGATTGAGCCTTACATGTGATGTGATGGGTAAGAAGTTGCTCACTTATAGTTTTTTGTGATTCCAATAATAGATGTGCCTGAGGATGATCAACAAGACTATAAGAATTCAATCACCTACTAGAAATCCATCCAACTAGGATTTTCGCTTACTACTTTGGAAGTGTAGGATTTGCCAAGTTAGTGGGAGACCAATTTGATTAAAAAACAATAATCATTTTGGTTAATTACTTGATACACTTATTAATTAATCTTGTTACTTTTTGTAGTTTATATTCTGATAATAATTACCATTAAGTTAGTAATAGTATAATTATGGTAATTATATCATGGCCCTCCATTGAGGCAATTACTTTAAGGAATTTTAAACATATGTATTATGAGCTATGGAAACATAGGAATAATGCATTTGTTTTAAGAGATTTCCTTAAGAGTAATTGTTAAGCATAAGATGTTGTAAGTATGTGAATATTTAGTGGCCAATAATGAATGTGCCTGAGGTCATTCAAGTTAATTTGCATACTTACTGGCTCAATGGGATCAACTTAACTAATGCAAGATAAACCAATAATAGAGTTGCCTGAGATTTTGTGCATTAGGGGCCAAATAAATGATTGAGCCTTACATGAGATGTGATGGGTAAGAAGCTGCTCACTTATAGTTTGTTGTAATTCCAATAATGGATGTGCCTGAGGATGATCAACAAGACTATAAGAATTCAATCACCTACTAGAAATCCATCCAACTAGGATTTTCGCTTCCTACTTTGGAAGTGTAGGATTCGCCAAGTTAGTAGAAGGACCAATTTGATTAAAAAACCATAACCATTTTGGTTAATTACTTGATACATTTATTAATTAATCTTGTTACTTTTTATAGTTTATATTCTGATAATAATGAGTGTGCAACAATAACCACCACTGTCCAATGTCCTTGCAGGCATACTTGATCACAATAGGTTGACGGGACCTAATCTTTCTGATTGGCTTAGGAACCTAAAGCTTATCCTGAGCATAGAACGTATAGGATACGTTCTAGATTCAAAAGTTCCTGGTCCCTTACCTCTAGGGGCCACTCCAGAGGAATTTGAAACATTGGACAAGTGGAAGGAGCATGGTATGAGAGCCAGATGTTACATGCTGGCTTCTATGACTAATGAATTACAGAAGCAGCATGAAAATATGCAAAGTGCATCTGAGATCCTTTTTCACCTATAAGAGTTGAGTGGTGAACATAGTAGGAATGCTAGATATGAGATATCTAGATAGCTGTTTCGAATGAAGATGTCAGAGGGACAGAATATAAGAGATCATGTCCACAAGATGATCCAGCTTATAGAGCTGCTGGAACATCTTGACTTTCATATGAATTTTCAACTGCAAACGAATTGGATCCTTCAGTCCCTACCAAAGTCTTTTGGGAATTTTGTTACAAATTTCCATATGACCAAACAATAATGCACTTTGGTTGGCTTACTTAACATACTGATTATTGCTCAAAACAATATGCTGGGCAATAAAGGAAAAGAGGTAGCTTTAGTTGCATTTTCTTCTTCAATTGGAAAGTCCAAGAAGAAGAAGGCCAACAAGAAAAAGAAACCTTAAGTTCCTGGACTTTCCAAGAAAATAGCCAAATAGAAAGGCAAGATTGAAGCTGGGCAAATCAAGGGAAAGTGTTTCCACTGCTAGAAGGATGGGCACTAGAAAAAAAACTGCCTTGAGTATCTAGCATCTCTGAAGGACAAGAAAGATAAACCTTCAGAAGGTATGTCTATGTATTGTTATTTAGATTCTAATGATGCTCCTGGTTCATCTACGGATTAGGTTTTAGATACTGGTGTAAGTTTTCATATTTCTTTTGATATGCAGGAACTAGCAAGTAGTAGCAGCTTGCAGGCACAAGATGTTAGACTCCAGATTGGCAATGGCTCAACTATTGAAGCATTAGCCATAGGGTTTAAATCTTTGTACATGTAATTTAGATCATGTTTTGTATGTACCTGATGCATTTAAGAACATCATTTCTGTATCTAATTTGACTAGAAATGGTTATGAATTCAGTTTACTAATGATGTTTGTAATATTTATTTTAGAAATAAATTTGTTGGCACAGGTTATATGCATGGTGGACTTTATTATTTGGATAATAATAACCAATACAAATCTAACGCGACCAATCTAAATGAATTTTATGCCATCATGAAAATCAAATCCAGTCCAAAATGTCTTTGGCATTTAAGATTACGTAATATTGCAGAAGATAGGATTACAAAGCTGGAGAAAATGGAAATTTTATCTTCATTGGGTTCTGAACCTACTCCAACTTATGAATACTATCTTCAAGGCAAAATGACTAAATCACCTTTTTGTTGGACGAGGGTTCAGAGCTAAAAATATTTTGGAACTAATACATATTGATGTATGTGATCTATTTAAAGAAATGGGTAGAGGTGGTTTTCATTACTTTATTACCTTTACTGATGATAAATCAAGGTATGGGTATTTGTATTTGATGAAAAGTTCAAAGAATTTAAATCTGAAGTAGAAAATAAAACAGGAAAAAGTATTAAAACTCTTTGATCAGATCATGGAGGTGAATACTTAAGTACTGAATTTGATGAATACTTAAAGGAACATGGCATTATTTTCTAGTTGACTCCTCCAGGAACGCCTCAATTGAATGGTGTATCTGGAAGGAGAAATCGTACTATTAGATATGGTACGTAGTATGATGAGCTATACAGACATGCCAATTTGCTTTTGGGGATTTACATTAGAATCAGCTTTGCATATTCTGAATAGGAATCCATCAAAATCAGTCTCTTCCACACCTTATGAGATATGGCATGAAAGAAAATCAAGTCTTAAGCATGTTAAGATTTAGGGTTGTCCAGCTTATATTAAAAAGCTGAAAACTGATAAATTGGAAACCAAATTAGAAAAAAGTCTTGGATATTATTTCTATTTGCCAACATCACAAAAGGTTGTGATAAGCAAAGATGTCATATTTCTTGAACAACAATTTATTCAAGAAGGTGGCAAAGGAAGGCAAATAGAGTTGGAATTAGAGAATTCTGACCAACTAATAGATCAAATGGATATAGATCCATCCAGTCAACCTAAGCCTATTGATGATACATTTACAATAATTCCTCGCAGGTCAACCAGAATATCTCACCCACCAGAGAGATATGGTTTTCTTCATGAAGATGAACAAGAGTTGTTTGCTCATGAAGAAACAGATCATTGAGATGATCCTTTAACTTATGAAGAAGCTATATCAAATATAAACTCTTCGAAATGGATTGAAGCTATAAAATCCGAAATGGATTCCATGTATAAGAACCAAGTTTGGGATATTGTAGACCCACCTAAAGGTATTGTACCTATAGGTAATAAATAGGTTTTCAAGAGGAAAATTGGTTCTGATGGAAAGGTAGAGACCTATAAAGTAAGGTTGGTTGCGAAAGGGTTTTGCCAAAGGCAAGGAATCGACTATGGGGAGACTTTCTCGACTGTTACCATGCTTAAGTCCATTAAGATTTTTTTGGCAATAGCTGAATACCATGATTATGAAATTTGGCAGATGGATGTCAAAACAACTTTTCTTAATGGAAACATTGAGGGAAAAATTTTCATGGAACAACCTAGGAGTTTTGAATCCCAAGATCATTCCAAAGTATGCAAGCTAAAATGATCCATTTATGGGTTAAAGCAAGCTTCGAGGATTTGGAACATCTGTTTTGATGAAGCTATTAAATCATTTGGTTTTATCAAAAATGAGGATGAGCCATGTGTTTATAAGAAGGTTAGTGGGACCGTTGTCACTTTCCTTGTCTTATATATAGATGACATATTACTAATAGGTAATGATATAGGTATGCTTACAACTGTAAAGGTATGAATGTCAAATACATTCTCCATGAAAGACTTAAGGGAAGCAACCTATAATCTTGGAATTCGCATCTATAGTGATAGAACGAAAAGAATAATTGGTTTATCACAAAGTCTATACTTGGAAAAGGTGTTAAAAAGGTTTAACATGCTTAATTCCAAGAGAGGATTGTTACCAGTAAGGCATGGTATCCATCTTTCTAAGGACATGTCTTTTAAGACACCTGAAGAAAGAGAGAAAATGGCTAGGATTCCATATGCTTTGGCTATTGGAAGTTTAATGTATGCAATGCTGTGTACTAGGCCGAATATCACATATGCTGTTAGTTTGACTAGCAAGTTTCAATCCAATCCAGGTTCGGAACACTGGATGGCTATCAAGAATATTCTTTAGTACTTGAGAAGAACTAAGGATTTATTCTTGATCTATATAGGTAGCGACCTACAATTGAATGGTTATACGGATTTTGATTTTCAATCAGATATTGATGATGGAAAGTCTATCTCTGGTTTTGTGTTTATTTGTAATGGAGGCGTAGTTAGTTGAAAGAGTTCCAAACAGAGTACAACTGCCGACTCTACTACAGAAGCCGAGTATATTGCTACATCAGATTCTGCAAAAGAGGCTGTTTGGATAAAAAAGTTTATGACTGAACTTGGAGTAGTTCCTTCCATTGAGTTAACAGTTCCTCTTTACTGTGACAATAATGGAGCGGTCATTCAGGCTAAGGAACCCTGGTCTCACCAGAAATCCAAACACATAGAAAGGCACTACCATATTATCAGAGAAGTAGTTGGACGCGACGATGTAACCATATAAAAAATAGCATCAGTTGAAAATCCAGCTGATCCATTCACAAAGGCTGTGTCACAAAATCAATTAGACTGATATCTTGAGAAGATGGGTCTTAGATACTGTCATGAATGACTCTAGTGCAAGTGGGAGATTGTTAGTAATATGCCCTAGAGCATATCATTTTGCTTATATCTTGTACATATTTTATTAATAAAAGCAATTGTTCTTTTCTATTTACATAATTTATCTATGTGTACTGGAAAAGGTCCATTGGTATTTTATTATAAATACTATTCTTAAGTTGTTAAGAATATGAGTGATAGTTTTTCTAGCATAAAGTATCATAAAATGGTTCACAATCGAGGATACTTCACATAGGACATGACTTATCCAGAAAGATTATCATTCATGTTAGTTCCCAAAGAATTAGTATGAGATATTAATTAGCTGGAGTAGTGAGTCTCATACCATATGACAAACATGATAGGCAAGTTATGATAAGAAGGCCAAACCAGTGACGCTTATAACAAGCACATGGAGTTTACTCTTGTTAACGCATTGTCATAAAAATCATATCGGTGCATATAATCCCTCGACCTGAGATAACACAGTTATCTTATATATAGGTGGTTTGAGTTTGATACTACTTTCATACTCATACTGTGTATAAGTATACGGGCATGTGTTGGCTCCTATTGGCTATATATGGAGATAGGAGTTAGTCAAGATGGGATCTATTACCCTAAGTAAATAGGGATAAAATCCTATGTTCATTTAATTGTTCTTGATGATTTAAGTTCCTGGCCAGGATAGATAAACTTAGCCAGAAAGGAGTTTTTTACAAGAAAATCTGATTATTCAAGAACTGGAATTAAAAGAGAACATCATATTCAGGGCAAATGGAGTTTGATATTAACCATGACTCCAGCTAGAATTGGGATTTTGTAACGAAGAGATTTAGTGCATGGTAACATATGATTAAAGGTTCATATTTAAGGTATTCCTTAATACTAATTCGGTGGCCGTAGCATGCTATGCTAGGTGTCAGTTATGGTCTCAGAGATGCCTAAAATGATTTAGGGAAATCATATACAGTGAGAAAGAGTTTTAATGATGTTAAGAGTTAATATCATTTCTCATTACCAATTAGTAATGAGCCTAGTAAGTCATACACCTACGCAAGTTAATTACCAAGAAAATTATGATTTAATTGATTAATTAAAGAGTTTAATTTATTAATTAAATAGGTTTGTTTTGAAATAAGATTGCAAAGTCCCTAGCATAACTTGAAATCAAATCTAGGTTATTGGATGCATAATATAAATGAAATGGCAAAATTAATTGATGGAGAATAATTAATTAATTAATTAATTAATATGTGATATAGATTAATTTGAGGGAGAAATTACAATTTTGGGTTGAGAACTCAAAATTGTATACAAGGGCAAAATGGTAATTTTTTATGGTAACATGTGGCATCATGAGATGGTGACACGTGGAACCCATGTAAGTGTGCCACTTATCTTCCCAGGATAGAAGATAAATTATTAAAGATTAAATCAAGCTTTGACACTTGTCTTAATGAGATTAAGACAAATATAAAGCAAGATTAAATTATGGCTTGACATGTGGCAAGACATTTAATTTATTTTGCCTGACATATATAAGAGATAAGAAGGAATTATAATTTTTAATTCATCTTCTTCCTTCTTTCCTTTTTGGCCGGAACACTTGGTCCTCTTTCTCTCTTCTTCATTTCTCTATTAATTCTATATGGAAACCTTGATTATTAAAATTGCTAGAAAGGGTTTCTAGTCCTATACATCCATTCTGACCTCACCTAAGTAAAAACCCTAAAAGTTTAAGTGGTTGGCCGGTTATCAAAGGGACATTTGGGGCAACTATTGGTGAACCTTGGTGTGCTTGTGGTGGACAAGCTAGAGGGGCTACATTTGGAGCTCTTGGAGACTACTAAAGGGATTAAGACGATTGATTTAGTGCCTTTAAGTTTAGAAGTCATTAATCCCTCTTTAGCTAAGGTTTAAATGTGATTAAATTCTAAACCTCAATCTTTAATGGCAAATGAATAAACTATGCTAAAAGTGCATTTTGGCATGCCTATGGGCATTAAAAGTTGGCTAGGTGCATAACTAATTTAGTACGTTGCATGAAACCCTAGTTGAAATTTTGAATTCCAATTTTCTAAAGCACTAAATCATGCTTCCCATGCCTTTAATAGAAATCAAGGCTTCTTTTATCCTATAAAAGGAGTCAAGGTAACTATCATCAAAATCAAAAGGAATGTCTTGATTTAACAAGTTTGTTAATAGCTTAGCTATTTTTGAGATATCCTTGATAAATCTTCTGTAGAGGCCTGTATGTCCCAAAAAGCTTCACACTTCTTTGTCTAATGATGGTGGTGGCATTTTCCCTATTATCTCGATCTTCACCTTGTCCACTTTGATTCCTATTTCTGACATAAGGTGACCAAGAACTATGCCCTCTCTTACCATAAAGTAGCATTTTTCCTAATTGAGGACCAGGTTTGAGTCCTCACATCTTTGCAACACTTTAGACAGGTTAGCTAAACACTCCTTAAAAGTGGTTCTATAAACATCCATAAAAACCTTGTAACACCCCTCACCCGTCTACAGTATAATCGAGCAAGGCGTGCTACACGGTGTGCCGAAGCACCTATTTTGTGATTATCTCATTTCCTGAACTCAATTTGATTTTAAGAAGTCTTTTGTATAAAATTCATATCATACTTGTTCTATTTTCATACTTTAATAAAATCAGTGTTTCAAAATAGTAATAAAAATATGGCAAGGTGACGTCTGTATTTCGAACAAACTATACTTCTAAACCTGTTAAAAATAGTTCAATATGACAATATTCTCAAAATCTCAACTATTTCATATTTTTAAAATATAATCCATCATATTTTACATCCATCCAAACACTCCCCACAGGAGTTTAATAAATACAAATTATTACAAACCTTAAAATTTTAGAATTTACAAAATTACATAACAAAAAGTCAAAATACAACTGATAGTCATTACACCAGATCCTAAGTCCTACCATGTATGCAGTGTAGTATAGATGACTCTAGACTCCTGTGCAGATCTGATGTCTCACCCGGTCATTGGTCTACTGGGCTCCCCAGCTGTGTCTCTAATACCTACGCATAGCAAAAGCAACGCGCTAAGCAATTCTGCTTAGTGATGCCAAATATAAAGAAATATACACTAAAATAAAATAAATGAATTGTTTATGAATTTGTGACATCGATATTCTTTGCAGTTATTGATTCTACTTTTATTTGCTAATTTTGATAGTGCTATATGTCAGTAGACTGGATTTAGCTATTTAAATTTAGTAGTACTTAAATTAACTGCCCGTGTAGCCTATATATTGACCAGACTGGATAAACAGATATACTAGTACAGGGTACCTAGTACCTCGGGCTGTCACACTTTCGGTTACAAAGTGTCTCTCGGTATGCAAATAGTATGGCTAAAAAGCCATATAATCAATCCGGCGATAAGCCAAGTATAATGACACAATACATATAGCCGTAGGCTCTTAAAGTCACAGTGCAGCATAATAAGCCGTAAAAACACAATATGGCATGAAGCCATTTGCAGAACAGCTGTCAGAATCCTATTGGCATGCCAACCTCTCCAAACTAGTCAACTAGGCAAACTAGGACACATTAAAAATTAATTGTTTAATTCTTCATTTTTTTGAGTTTACTAGTTATCATGTAATTCACAAGTCACTGTAAATGTTGACCTTTTTAGGTACTATGGATAAGTTGATTCTAGCATCAAATGTCACAATTTGTAATTCAATATGCTGCCAATATAGTGCAATTTACCATTTTTACAAGTTGGCATTCATTGCCAAATTGCTTCAAGCATCATTGTATGTAAATGTCAAATTTTTAATTTTAGTGTGCTAGATTAGTCTAGCTTAATGTCCTATTTCTATTGGTTTTTAGCTTATGGTCAAAGAAGCAAAATTGTAGCTCTATGTCTTATTGAACTTTTGACACAAATTTTAGGTAATTCTAAGTTGTATAGACCAAGATATGGTCAATTTACTAAAGCTAGACAATCCTCCTCGTCCCAATACTTCAATATTCAATCATGGCACTTCTATATATATTGTGTAACACCCCTAAGTTCGGTAGTGCGTTCTGCTGCTCCGGTGACCAGTGTTGTCCAGACAGCTAGGATGCCTAGAACTACACTTCGATATGAGTGAGAAGACATAAAATAATGAAATACAAGAAAAGAAAATACAAGAAAAACAAAGGAAAAATAATAGCAAAGAAATGTGATCAAGTTAAACGAGCCGGGAACCCTAACGATGGGTGACCGCACCGGGAAGTCACGGCGTGGACCGTTGACTAGCCTTGGACCGCGGGGAATCCTGGAAAATATTTTTAGGACTTAAAGAGACATCAATTGAAGTATAAATATCATTAGAAATATTAAAGAAAAATTAAATTATTAGTACAAAGAAAAGTGAGAAATCGAAAAACAGATAAAATCCGGTGTTACCGAAAAATCGGGAATGCAACCTGAACAGGGGCATTATGGTCATTTGACACAACGAATTGTCTTTTGACCTAAATGTCCATTAAAAATAAATAATATTACACTTAGAAAATGAAATGAAAAATTAAATTGGTGATACCTAAAGTAAATAGTAAGAATTAAGGGTTTAATGTGGAATAAGTGAGAATTAAGCTTATTATATGAATTAATTATGTGAGTGGGCCACTAATGATTAAACTAAACATAAAAGGGGCTGATGTAAGTCCACTATAGCAGCTGAAATGTTCATCTTCTTCACTCCTTTAACCTAGCCGAATTGAAGAGAAAGAAAACCTCCATTGGCGTTTCTCTTCAAGCTTCATGCACTCCTGCATTTCAACTCCAATCACTTAGATAGCTTCATTAAAAATTGTCTACACATCATAAGGAAGAGCTTGATACCAAAATCAAGAAGTTTAATCAAGGTTCGGCAAGTTCCAACCATAAGGTAAGTTTGTATTTTGGAAGATTGCTTTGTTAAACTTTGTGTTCATGTTATGGGTGTTGGTTTTGTGAAGAAAATTTTCAAGTTTGAAGAGTTATTGAGATGTCCATTTTGGACAGCCATGGAGTTATGTATTTGATGAAATATTTGTACATATATTTGATGAGAAATGATGTTGGTTAGGGTGATTTAATATCCTAGTAAATTATTCCATATGTATATGGTGAATTTTGCACTTGGGATGGAAATTGATGAATTGTATGATACTTTGGTATTGAGGAACATTTTCGGCAGCCTTGGAACTCTTGGATAAATGTATGTGTTCATGAAGATATTGGCAGAATATTGATATTGAGGATTGATGGATATGTATATAGAGTGATTGTGTAAAGTGTATGTAAGAATTTGTAATGTTAGGTGTATATGTGATTGTACTTGGACTTTGTAAATGTGAGTTTTAATTGGTGTATTAAGGATGTTTGTAATCTGCCCAAAGTGATGTTAATGTAAAGTAGAATATGGTTTTGGTAATGAACCAAAACAGAATTGGTAAGGGAAGTGGACATATAGTAATGTAAGTGTGTAATTGATGTATGTTTAAGTAAGGTAGTTAAGGGCAGTATGCATTTTAGTCAATAACTTTAAATGTGTAACCTCAATTGGTATGAGACCAATTGGAGGTGAAACTAGGCACAAAATGTGCCAACTTTCATTGAGAAAGCATACCAAAATTCTGCTTGCAAGGTGACATAAGAAAATGACCAATTCGGATTATGTGCAATTGAAACCTAAAAACTGACCAATTGGGCAGCAGTTAGTATTTAGGCCATAACTCACTCAAAACAGGTCCAATTGACCTGAAATTTTAACCATGAATAGCTAAGACCCATACCTACAAGTCTTATGAAGACACCAAAGCCCAGAAATGACCATAAGCAAGTCAAACAGCTTGCACAAGTTCGGGTCCAAAAACTGGCCGAACCAAAGTTAACCAAATTGACCTAAAATTGACCTAATTTGATGCCATTTGATCAATAACAGTAAAATGACCATAACTTGGTCTACATAACTCGGATTGACCTAAAATTTTTCCCCGCGTTCCGTAAAACATAGATCTACAAGTTTGTAGTTTTGACCGAAACTCGAAAACCGAGGAAACTAGCTCGTCTGGCTAGGTCAAACTAGTATCCCGGAATCCAGCAAGTTGCATTAAAATGCACTAAACAAGGAAATGAGTTTGGTAAAACGTACCAACCCTAAAACCCTATCGAATGTGACATATTAATGACACTAAAACCTAATTTACCTAAAACGCATCGAAGGTCGGTATATTAGGTGATTGAGCAAATAATAGCCTTCAGTGAATTACTTATCGAACATTATCGTTAGAGACAATTTAATTTAGTACTGAAACACTTCAAATTGTGTTTCTCAGTTACCAAAGACTCAGGAAAAGGGAAGGAAACACGAGTCGGGCGGAGGCAGTCATCGAGGTTTGTGCACAACTAGTTTTCAACGATTTTACTCGAATAAGATTTCATATGATTAATTTTATGTTATTTATTTAAATTGTGTTTGTGCACAACTAGTTTTCAACTGATTTTACTCTGAATAATATTTCATATGATTAATTGTATGTTATTGTTTTAAATTGTGTTTGTACACAACTAGTTTTCAACTGATTTTACTCTGAATAAGATTTCATATGATTAATTGTATGTTATTGATTTAAATTGTGTTTGTGCACAACTAGTTTTCAACTGATTTTACTCTGAATAATATTTTATATGATTAATTGTATGTTATTATTTTAAATTGTGTTTGTGCACAACTAGTTTTCAACTGATTTTACTCTGAATAAAATTTCATATGATTAATTGTATGTTATTGATTTAAATTGTGTTTGTGCACAACAGTATTTCTTTTGAATTTTTCAATTAAAATGAATTATGACTATTTGCACATTATTGTTTTAAATTGTGGAAATGTGTTTGAATGGATATTTATTGCTTGAAAAGCATTGTAAATGAATTGATGGATACTATTGATTGAAAAGCACTGTAAATGGTTTTTGTGAAAATTAAAGATAATTATGAATTGTGTTGCCATTTTGTGAATGAAATTATGACTTTGGAAATTTTGAGATAAAATGTGTTTAGTGTTATCAGAGCAAAGTAGGGACGGCGATACGTAACGCCTACGATTCTTGGGAACTCTCACGAGTGAACTCAGGAGCTTGCGGGGATGGCGATGCAACGCCGCAAGTGCTCTGATAGGTACCACCCAAGGGCTTGCAGGGACGGCGATACGTAATGCCTGCAGGTGCTTTGATAAGTACCCTTAAATGCCACCACCTCCTTCATTGATTTCAATTAGTGGGGTTGTAGATTGCTTTGTCGTGGTGTACAACGCGGCATTGATCGGAAATTTGTGTCATGGCTTAAGTTGTGAATGAATTGGCAACACTGTATTCTTAAATTATTCGACTAAATTGTGTTGTTATGCGATTTGATAATTTGTGAAATGAAGTTTAAATTCTTATTGACATTTCTTGTCTTTTGAATTTAACTATGTTTTGATTCTTGAGATTTATTGTGATATTGTGTTAAATTCTTTATGATGATTGTCTTGAATTTAACTATGGTTTTTAAATATCCACTATTTATTTGAATTATGAATTGTGATTTAAATTTGTGTTTGGTTAATGTTGTGCACTGAGATATTGTCTGTGATAGCTTTATTCTTTATCGCAGTGACAGACAGACAGTCAGACTAGTTGCTAGTACCTCCAATGAGAGACTAATGGTATAATGAGTATACCAATATTTTGTATTTTGTAATGTAATGTATGTTCACTGTATGTACATATTGTTGTTGGTTTTGAGCAGTTGTAAATAAAAATTGTACATTGAAGTTGCAAAATAATTGTGAGTTATTTTGGCTTGTAAAAATTGTATTATATTTCTTTTTACCTCAGTCTTTGAAAAATCACTGTGGATTTGAGTTGAGAAATGTGTTGTGTTGAGAAATATGTTGGAGTTAAGATTTGGAAATCTATTGAAGTGCTTTTTACAGGTTTTCTGAAGAACTATTTTATCCAAAATACAGATGGCACTCTGCCAAAATTTTTACAGAAACTCCAAATAATTCAAATGTGTTAGTTCTATCACTTCAGTTCAAAAAGGTTTTTAACACCTGTAAATAGTGCTCACCACTGTAAAAGAAGTAAGAAAAGTTTTTAAAATCCCTTGTAGTGTATTTAATGGATTATCAGTAGACGGAGTTGGTAATTCATTAGGTATACTACGGGATCATGTTATGCCTTACAGAGGGGTAGGGTGTGACATATTGTACACAATTCTAGCAAAACATTTTGGGTAGAACACTCAAGTGCTTAATGTGCACAATACACCATTAAAGTTCAACATTTACTTCCACTGAAATTCAACATACCTCAATACCAATATTACACATACACTTCCATGGCAACTACACATGCTACCCACAATTTAATACCATCACATCTCATCAATAAATTACATAAACTCACATATAATTTCATAATATTATAGGCTGCCAAACATGGAAGTTTACCAAAGTATCTAAGTCCCATTTTCAAACCCTTAATTCAAGCACTAACATGCACATACTTGGACATTAACCTACTACAACTTCCATTTGAGTTAATCAACCTTAATTCCCATACATTAGAGGTAAGAAAAACTCAAACACAACAAACTTTCATGGCTGCTAAAAATGGACAAGTTCATATCTCAATATTTTCTTCCTTTCTCTTCACCAAATTACTCAGCTCAACCTAAACACAAAGTTTACTAAAGTAAAAGAGAGGATTTGGAAATTTACCACTTGAGAGCTTCCCTTAAACTTCACCAAATCTTCTTTTTCTTGTTCCTAATATCTTCCCCAAGGTGAGTAGGCAAGCTTTAATGAAGAAATTATGTGTGAAAGATGGCTTGATGATGGAGAGAGAGAGCTTCATGCATGGGCGGTAATAAAGCTTTCATGTAGGACAATTCGGCTGGTTGTTTGGCAGGAAGAAGATGGACTGAATTTCTGTCCACATTTCTTTGTTTAAGTCCCTTAATTCATGGTTAGTGGAGCACTAATGTATCTTTTATTGTTTAATTATTCAAAGTTTCCTTATTTGCACATTTATCTCATTTCTTTCACTATTTATATAATGTATCACAATTTATTTTTTCATGACATTTCCAAAGTGTAATACCATTTATTTTTAATGGAAATTGAGGTCCAAAGGCAACCCTAGGTGTCAAATGACCAAAATGCCCCTCTTCGGATTATATTCCCGATTTTTTGGTAACATCGATTTTTATCTGTTTCTCGATTTTTTGTTTTTCTTTATACTAATTTATTAATTTTTCTTTGATATTCTAGTGTTAATTACATTTCAATAAACCTTTAATTATGTCCCGAAATTTAATTCCTAGGATTCCCTGCAGTCCTGGGGTTAGCAATTGCCTTTGCAGTAACTTCCCGGTGCGGTTACCCATTGCTACGATGCTGGTTCATTTAACCTAGTTTCATTTTCTCTCTTTCATTTTGCTTTGATTTTTCTTGTATTTTCTTTTTATTTATTTCATCATTATATGTCTGTTCAGTATCACCAAAGTGTAGTTCCATGAAGGAACGGAAGCGTGAAAAACACAAGTTTATACCATTGAATTCAAAAATTTTCACCTAGGGTCACATGCATCATGCAAGATTTATTTTTATCTATTTGATTTCAATGATAAACAACATATTAAAACTCTTTTAATATGTTTTTGGATCTGTATTTGCCATTTAAGATTTTAAAATTAATCAGATTAATTTTAGAACCCTAGATTAAATCAAGAACGATTACACTAACCTCTTGATGCCTTCGCAGTGTTCGCGCTTTGAGATTTGTCTTCAGGACACCAAATGTTGTCCCTCTAGCTTGTCCACACCAAGAACACCTATGGCAGCCCTTGAACAGCCTCTAAAGCTTTTTCTATTAATTAGAAATTCAAGTTCTGCCTTTTAAGATATTAGAGATGTAAACAGGACACTAGAAACAATTTCTAGTGTTCTTAATTCAAGAGATTGATGGCTAATCTCTTTGAATTGATGAGAGATGAAGAGAAATAGCTGGAGAGGCTCAAAGTGGCATGACAAATGAGAGGAGAGGCTGCTGGTTATTTTTCTTTTCATAACCACACTTAAATAGCTAGGTTAACACATTAAACCCTAGCCACATGTCACCTTTTGATTAGCTCTAGGTTTAAGTGACCCAATCACATTGTGCTAAGTGTCAAACCTATATTTAATCTTGATTTTAATCATCTTACATGATTAAAAAAAAAACATTTGGCAAGCTTATGTGTAATCCCATGTGTCACCATCTCATGGTGCCACGTGTCACAATGCAAAATGACCAAAATGCACCTGTGTCTTAATTTTGAGTTCTTAACCCAAAATAATTATTTTCTTCTTCTAATTAATTTATATCAAATATAAATTAATTAATTAATCTCTATTAATTAATTTCTCATCAATTAAATTCATATTTAAACACTTTAAATATAAATTTAATTTATACTACACATCCAATAATCTAGATTTGGTTTCAAGTCATGCTAGGGACTTTGCAATTTAATTGCAAACCAAACCTATTTAATTAATCAATTAAACTCTTTAATTAATTAATTAATTAAATCATATTTAAATAGGTGATAACTTGTGTATGTGTGTGACTTACTAGGCTCATCACTAATTGGCAATGAGACATGATATCAACTCTTAATATCATCAGAACTCTTTCTTACCATAAATGATTTCTCTAAATCATTTTATGAACCTCATAGACCATGGTTAACACCTAGCATAGCATGCCATGGCCACCCAATTAGTAATAAGATTTACCTTAAATGAACCTATAATCATATGTTACCATGCACTAGAATCTCTTTGTTACAAAATCCCAACTCTGCTGAGTCATGGTTTATGTCAAACTCTATTTGCTATGAATATTATGTTCTCTTTTAATTCCAGTTCTTGATTAAAAGATTTTTCTCATCGAAACTCTTTTACGAATAAATCTATCTGTCTGCCAGAACTTGAAACATCAAGAACAATTAAATGAACATAGGATTTTATCTCTATTTACTTAGAGGAACAGATTCCATCTTGATCAACACCTACCTCCATATATAACTAGCGAGAGCCAACACATGCCCATATACCCATACATAGTACAAGTATGAAAGCGATCAAACTCAAACTACTTATATACAAGATAACTGTGCTATCTCAGTCTAAAGATTATATGCACTTATATGATTTATGACAAAACATTGACAAGAGTAAACTCCATGTGCTTGTCATAAGTGTCACTTTAGTTGACCTACTTATCATTTATAAGTGCCTATCATGTTTGTTATATGGCATGAGACTCACCATTCCATCTTATTTATATCTCATATAAATAACTTGGGAACAAACATGAATACAATCTTTCTGGATAAGTTATGTCCTTATTATGAAGTATCCTCAATTGTGAACTTATTTATGATACTTTGTGCTAGAAATATTGTCACTCATATTCTTAACAACTTAAGAATAGAATTTCTAATAAAATATCAATGGATCTTTTCTATTACACATAAATATATTATGTAAACGAAAAAGTGGAAATGCCTTTTATTAATAAAATTATGTACAAGATACATACTAAATGATATGCTCTAGGGCATACTACTAACAATCTCCCACTAGCACTAGAGCCATTCATTACAATATCTTAGACCTATCTTCTCAAGATGTCGGTCTAAGCGAGTCATGACATAGGCTTAGTGAATGGATCACCGGATTTTCGGTGATGCTATTTTACGAATGGCTACATTGCCTCGCCCAACTATTTCTCACGATAATGTGGTGGCGCCTTTCTATGTGTTTGGATTTGGTGAGACCTTGGTTCCTTAGCTCGTATGATTGCTCCATTATTGTCACGGCAGTGGAACTGGCGACTCAATGGAAGGAACTCTGTAAGTTACATCACGAACTTCTTTATCCAAACAACTTCTTTTACAAAGATCTCGATGCAATATACTCGGCCTCGAGTGGAATCTGCAATGCGTGCTCTGTTTGAAACTCTTCCAATCGATCGCACGTCCATTACAAATGAACACATATCCAGAGGTAGACTTTCTATCATCGATATCGATTGGAAGTCATAATCGATATAACCATCTAATTGCAAGTCTCACCTCCATAAATCAAGAATAAATCCTTAGTTCTTACGAAGTACTTAAGGATATTCTTGATCGCTATCGATGTTCTAAACACGGATTGGATTGATACC
Source organism: Hevea brasiliensis (assembly GCF_030052815.1). Classification (NCBI taxonomy): domain Eukaryota; kingdom Viridiplantae; phylum Streptophyta; class Magnoliopsida; order Malpighiales; family Euphorbiaceae; genus Hevea; species Hevea brasiliensis. Next base: position 4,110 of record NW_026614628.1, on the reverse strand, counting down.
GCTAGTCAAACTAACGATATGCGATATCCGGCCTAGTACACAACATTGCATACATTAAACTTCCAATAGCAGAAGCATATGGAATCTGGTCATCTTATCTCTTTCTTGGTGTCTTTGGAGACATCTCTTTAGAAAGATGGATACCATGTCTTCTCGTAACAATCCTCTCTTGGAATCAAGCATGTTAAACCTCTTTAACACCTTTTCCAAGTATAGACTTTGGGATAAACCTATTATTCTTTTCTCTATCTCTATAGATCGAATCCCAAGAATATAGGTTGCCTCCCTAAGTCTTTCATGGAGAATGTATTTGACAACCATACCTTTATAGTTGTCAACATACGTGTCATTACCTATCAACGATGTCATCCACATATAAGACAAGGAAAGTGATAGCTCTGTCACTAACCTTCTTATATACACATGGCTCATCCTCATTTTTGATAAAACCAAAGGATTTAATGGCTTCATCAAAGCGGATGTTCCAACTCCTAAGCTTGTTTCAACCCATAAATGGATCGCTTTAGCTTGCATACCTTGGAACCATCTTGGGATTCAAATCCCCTAGGTTGTTCCATGAAAATGTTTTCTTCAATGTATCCATTGAGAAAAGCTATTTTGACATCCATCTGCCAAATCTCATAATCATAGTACGCAGCTATTCCTTGCCTTTGGCGAAACCCTTTCGCTACTAGCCTTGCCTTATAGGTCTCTACCTTTCCATCAGAACCAATTTTCTTCTTGAAAACCCATTTGTTCCCTATAGGTACAATACCTTGTGGGTCAACAAGATCCCAAACTTGATTCTTATTCATGGAATCAATCTCGGATTTCATAGCTTCAATCCATTTTGTAGAGTCTATATCTGATATAGCTTCTTCATAGGTAAGTGGATCATCTCCATGATCTACTTCTTCATGAATAGACAACTCTTGTTCTTCTTCATGAAGAAAACCATATCTCATTGGTGGGTGAGATACCCTGGTTGTTCTACGAGGAGCAGCTGTAGATGTTTCATCAATGGGTATAGGTTGACTAGATGGATTTATATCCATCCGATGCATTGGTTGGTCGAATTCTCCAATTCTAACTCTATTTGCCTTCCTTTGCCTCCTTCTTGAACAAACTTGTTCAAGAAATGTGGCATCTCTACTTATCACAACCTTTGTGAAGTAGGCAAATAAAAATAATATCCAAAACTATCTTTTGGATATCCAACAAATCGACCTTTTACGATCCGGTCTCCAATTTATCGGTGTTGACTTTTTATATAAGTGGACAACCCCAAATCTTAACATGCTTTAGACTTGGTTTTCTTCCATGCCATATCTCATAAGGTGTGGAAGAAACTGATTTTGATGGAATCCTATTCGAATATACAAAGTCGATTCTAATGCAAATCCTCAAAAGAAGATTGGCATATCAAGATAGCTCATCATACTACGTACCATATCCAATAGGTACGATTTCTCCTTCGAGATACACCATTCGGTTGTGGCATTCTGGAGGAGTCGGTGAGAAACAATGCCATGCTCTCTCAAGTATTCATCAAATTCGATACTCAAATATTCACCTCCACGATCCGATCAAGAGCTTTAATACTTTCTGTTTGATTTTCTACTTGATTTAAATTCCTTAAACTTTTCAAAGGATTCATGTTTGTATTTCATCAAATATAAATACCCAAACCTTGATTTATCATCGAAAGGTAATAAAATAATGAAAGCCCCCTCTAGCCATTTCTTTAAACGGACCACATACATCACTATGTATTAGTTCCAAAATATTTTCAGCTCTTAGCCCTTGTCCAACAAAGGGTGATCTAGTCATTTTGCCTTGAAGGCAAGATTCACAAGTTGGAGTAGGCTCAGAGCCCAATGAGGATAGAATCCCCATTTTCTCCAATTTTTCAATCCTATCTTACAACATGACATAACCTTAAGTGTCAAATATATTTTGAACTTGAGTTGGTTTTCACCATGGCATTGCATTCTTTTATATTGCTATACTCTGGCCAGTGGAAACACTTTCTTACTGGCAATGGAAACACTTTCCTATTGGCAATGGAAACACTTTCCTGTTGGCAGTGGAAACACTTTCCTTTGCCTCCATCAGCTTTAGTCTTCCTTTTCTGTTTAGCTATTTTCTTGGAAGGACCAGGAATCTGAGGTTTCTTTTTCTTATTGCCCTTCTTCTTGTTGGACTTTCCAGCAGAAGAAGATGCAACCAAAGCTACCTCTTTCCTTTATTGCCTGGCATATTCTTTTGGGCAATAACTTGACATGTTGAGTAAACCAGCTAAGGTGCATTCCTGTTTAGTCATATGGAAATTTGTCACAAAATTCCCAAAAGACTCAGGAAGGGACTGAAGGATCAAATCCGTTTGTAGTTGGAAATCCATGTTGAAGTCAAGATGTTCCAACTGCTCAATCAGCCGAATCATCTTGTGGACATGATCCCCAACATTCTGTCCCTCAGACATCCTCATACGGAATAGCTGTCTAGATATCTCATACCTAGCATTCCTGCTGTGCTCACCATATAACTCTTGTAGGTGAAGGAGGATCTCACTCGCACTATGCATGTTCTCATGTTGCTTTTGTAAATCATTACTCATGGAATCAAGAATGTAACAATTAACTCTCATATCATGATACTTACAATTGTCAAAAGTATAATGTTCCTCTTGTGTGGCCTCTGTATGTAAGGGACCATGAACATTTGAATCTAGAACATATCCTATATGTTCAAGGTTGAGACAAGTTTCAAATTTCTTAGCCAATCGCATGATTAGGTCTGTCAACTGTTGTGATCAAGTATGCTTACAAGGATATTGGATGGTGGTGGTTGTTTTGTGCTCATTTTTATCGTAAAATTAAGCTAGAAAATAACTTGATTAATTAGTAAATGTATCATGTAATTAACCAAAATGATTATGGTCTTTTAATCAAATTGGTCCTCCCATTAACTTAGCGAATCCTACACTTCGAGTAGAAAGCGGAAATCCTAGTTGGATGGATTTCTAGTGGGTGATTGAATTCTTATAATTCTATTGATCATCCTGTACATCCATTATTGGAATTACAATAAACTATAAGTGAGCAACTCCTTGCTCATCACATCTCATGTGAGTTCAATCCTTTACCTAGCCCCTAATGCTCAAAATCTCGGTACATCCATTATTGACTTATCTTGCATTAGTTAAGTTGATCCCATTAGTCGAATTATGCAAATAATTTTAATGTCCTCAGTACATCCAATATTGGCCACCAAACCATTTACATATTTACAACATCTCATGCTTAACAATTATTCTTAAGAAAATCTCTTAAATTAATTGCATCTCATGCAACTATTTAAAATTTCTTAAAATAATTGCCCCAATGGAGGGCTTATGTTATAATTACTTTAATTATAGCATTTCCAACTTAATCATTTGTTTGGAAGATTTTATAGCCATCCTTATTACTATTAAGGTCTCACTTTGCACATTATCCATTTAGCATGCATATATCATATAATTGCATACATTCCCATACATCTCATGCATTCATGGATAAGCAGTAAATATGGTATGATCATGGACTTTCTAAGGGATTCAATTGAGCCACCAAGAATTGAATCAGGCATTCCTAGGTGCATTTCATTCATTCATTTTACAAGAGTTGCTGAAGGAGTACATAATCAACACTTGATATTGAATTCCTCCACTGTCCCACCAATGCTCTTGACCTCCTTGAACTTCTTGCAATCCAATATTACATAGTAATCCTTGGCATACCAAGTAATTTACAAGAACTTAAATAAATGAAATTGCAATCCAAAAATAGTACAAACTTAATAATACATGCCCAAAATAAATTAAAATAAATTAATTAATTTACAATCCCAAAGAAACATAAAAGAAATAAATCCAATCACATTAGTCTTTTATAGTCCATGATCATCCATCATGCATATCACTATTTAACAATTAAATAAAACATACATACTTAAATTAAATTAAATATCTCATATTCAACTTAAAATCAGATTTGAATATGATTCAAATAAATTTAAAAATTCAGATTTGAATCTCATTCAAACAAATTTAAAATTTGATTTGAATCA